>NC_090726.1:156465014-156475014 GCF_036898095.1 Palaemon carinicauda
ATCTTTCTTTTGAAGTTTAAAGCCTGTGCTGGATTAGAGATTTTACATTCATCACCTGTTGGGAACGCCTTTCTTGTTTGGGGTTAACTGCCCAGCAACGCTCAGATAGCATTCCTGCAGGTCAGCCAGGTACACACATCCGCCCACGCAGATCGTTCCGTGCCTTTCTTATGCAATTTTGCACAAAGGGAAGCTCTGCATGTCTTCCTAGGCTTGATTGTTGTTCTCATTTTGCGTCTGTTGGGTGCTTATAAAACGAGAATGGAAGTAGTATGTGTAACTGCAAGATCACTCACGCTTTTTTTTTATTGTGCGTGCATGGAATATTTTGCTTGTGTGTGAGCATGTGTGAAAGCAGGACATATACCGAGTTCTGTTTACACAAACACACACACACACAATGGGGATACCTTAACGTGGTGAAAGGGTTTGTGTATCGCCAAGTTCAGCAAAGCTGTACTAGTCAAGCCACCCATACTACGTTGGGTTGCTGTGAGCAATCAGACTAAAGTCTCCCACCATCATCAGTCCGCAGTGGCCAGCGTTGTGGTGAAAAGTTGCCAAACCCAGACATGGCTAAGGACATTTCTGAGGCCTTTGTCCTGCATTGGACTAGGAATGGCTGCAATCCTAGTTGGAAAAAAGATACTATAAGCCCAAGGGCTCTAACAGGGTTTATATAGCTTACCATAGAAGAGTCTCTTCCACCCTTACGGCGTCAATGACCTTCGATCTCAGGATGCCAGAAAACATCAAATCAATCAGTCAATCAATCTTCTACCCTTATCATGAGGAAAGTAGCCACTGAACAATTACAGCACAGGTAGCCCCTTGGGCAAAGAAGAATTTTTCGGTTATCTTAGTGTTATCAGGTGTATGAGGAAAGAGGAGGATATGTAAAAAATAGACCAGACTATTCTTTGTGTGTGTTTATGTGTATGTAGGCAAATGAAAAAAGCCGTAACCAGAGAGAGATCTAATGTAATACTAGCCAGTCAAAGGACGCACAACGGATGGTTGGTACCTTGGGGAGAGGGAAAAGTATTACCTTGGTGAGAGTGGGTTACCCCTAGAGGTACACTTGGAAACTACAACTGTTATTAGGAAATATGCGTACACTAATCTTGCATTTACATATATATATATATATATATATATATATATATATATATATATATATATATATATATATATATATGTATGTATGTATGTATGTATGTATGTATATATATATATATATATATATATATATGTATGTATGTATATATATATATATATATATATATATATATATATATATATGTATATATATATATATATATATATATATATATATATATATATATATATATATATATATATATTTTCTTGGATTGATAGTCAGATACTTGATGTTTGTGGTCGTGTTTGTATAATGAAGCATAAATATTATTACTTTTCACCTTTGTTGATGTGTCAAAGATGAAAACTTAACAGACGCGTTTAGAGACTCTCCCATTTAAGACACTAAACCTATTCAATCACAAGAAATGCGTTATTACTCTCATCTTAAGGTCTCATTTATATGGACTATATTGTACTGTATGTCATCATCATCATCATCTCTTATGCCTATTGACGCAAAGGGCCTCAGTACAGTATGTACTGTAATGATAATGTTGAAGTCCGCTAACAATTACTGTCGACATCTGTACAGATAAGTGTCACACGGACTTGACTTTAACCTTACCTCAATGGCCTAGAAGATCATCTACTACAATCTTTGCAGAATGTTGTTATATTATTCATTGCCGTCTATATTTATATAGTTCATTAGTTCTCTTGTCCGCAGTTCACTATACTTCTGTAAATTATTCACAATTGTATATTTGCTCATGCTCTGTGTTTGGAATTATCTTTTCCTCCCTTAATTAATTTTAGAACTTTATTAACGCACGTTGGTGAATAAATTGTTATTCAATTAACTTATCGGGTTTAGATGTTATATATTTTCTCTATTATTTTTTTTAATTTTCCCATTTATCATGACATTATCGTCTGCTCCTTTGGTAATTTTCATTTACTTTGCATCATGTGGTCTACATTTTTGCTTAAAGATTAATCTTAACCTGAAAATGGATCTGATATTGCTAATAAGCCGTAAATCTTCAGTATCAGATTGAGATATCGGTAGTTTAGAAGCTTAAAAGCCGACGTTAAATCAAGCTGAATAATTCCTTACACTAGTTGATAGTCTTCTTAGTAAAAGCAATAAAGATGATATCGTAACCTACCCGTTTCACTTATATTTCGAGTTATCAAAGACTGAGGTTGGTTTATTTGGTACTCTTTGTCCACCTTTTGTTCGTATTTTCCTTAAGGTTTTATCATGGTCTTCGTCTGAATTGATAATGCTCGAATGTTTTTACCTTTAACGACGACTATGTATATATATATATATATATATATATATATATGTATACATATATATATATATATATATATATATATATTTATGTATATATATATGTATGTCTTACATATATATATATATATATATATATATATTTAATATATATATATATGTATATATATATATATATATATATATATATATATATATTTATATATTTTTATATATATATATATATATATATATATATATATATATGTGTGTGTGTGTCTTACTTATAACTGTAATCGAACAGTTTAAGATGTTTTCTCAAAAAAGGCCCATAAGAGAAACACAGGAAATATAAATAAATCACTATATTTCGACCAATAAATATTGGCCCTCTTCCTCAAGAGGGCCAATGTTTATTGGTCGAAATATAGGGATTTATTTATATTTCCTGTTTATTTTATGGGCCTTTTTGTGAAAACATATATATATATATATATATATATATATATATATATATATATATATATATATATATATATATATATATATATATTATTTATTTATTTGTTTATAAAAAGAGAGAGAGAGAGAGAGAGAGAGAGAGAGAGAGAGAGAGAGAGAGAGAGAGAGAGAGAGAGAGATAGGTATGTCCTCTGAATCGTTGCAGTCAAAGTTTTATTTCGAAACAGTGATGTCCTCGAGGGTAAGTATGATTTCGGTCGTGACTAGTTTCATTTGACAAGAGAAGTGTCTTCGATTCCTTAACTGTAAGTGAAGCAATGGAATGCAGTTTTAGGGCTCAAGAACTCGCTCTGGTAATGTTCATACATCCCACATTTGAATCAGGTTCAGGGTTTTACAGATAACGGTTATGTATCCCTTGCAAACTATCCCTCCCTCCTATTTGAAATCGATCTAACGTTATTGATTGCTGCGTTTATTTCTTATCCTTTTCTAATTAGTGGTACCGCCCACGTGACCTGAACCCCCTATCGCTAATAACATGAACGCTAATGTAACTACTGTAGTTCCATTAGTGGAACTTTTCGCTAATATTAACAAGGCATATCCCCTATATAATAAAGAACAAGTGTCTAGCTATATATATATATATATATATATATATGTATATATATATATATGTATATATATATATATGTATATATATATATATATATATATCGGTCAGGCTCGACTCTTCCCGTCCTTTGGGTAGAGGGAGAGGAAGTAGTCATTCCCTGGTAAGAAGGGTGTGCATAGCTATCTTGATAATTAGTCGTAATTTTTGAAGGGTTATGTACACTTGGCTTCATTAATTCCGATACACTTCATGGGAAGCTATGGGGACATTAGTGTACCGGAATTAATGAAGCCAACTGTACAATAGTATAAACCAAATAAAATAGACGTTGAATCTGGCGTGCCCCTGATTGGACCAAAAAATGAAAAATTACTAACTACTAAAAAAAAAAAAAAAAAAAAAAAAATCTTTTCCAAATGAATGACTCACTCCACAGTTATTGCATCGTGCTCTTTCACTCGTGCATCTGTGATTGCATATGATCATTGGATCCCAAGACCAATTATCGATCCATCAAGCCTAATTGAAGGGGATTAGCACTAATCTGACAGGCTTAATCTGTCATATTTTATTTGGTGATCGAATAATTTTTTTCCCTAGTGATAAGATTGGGCCAATTCTTACATAAACACTTTGGAATTTGCTTTATGTGAATTTTCTCTCTCTCTCTCTCTCT
The DNA here is from genome assembly GCF_036898095.1 of Palaemon carinicauda. Lineage (NCBI taxonomy): Eukaryota > Metazoa > Arthropoda > Malacostraca > Decapoda > Palaemonidae > Palaemon > Palaemon carinicauda. Next base: position 156,469,155 of record NC_090726.1, read on the forward strand.
CTCTCTCTCTCTCTCTCTCTCTCGATTGATTTAATTTTTATGATCTTAAATCACTGAAAATTATCAGAACTCTCTCTCTCTCTCTCTCTCTCTCTCTCTCTCTCTCTCTCTCTCTCTCTCTAGATTAAATTTTTATTACCTTAAATCACAGAACATTATCCTAATGTAGAAAAAGCTAGCTGAAATTTAAACCGAAGTTCTTCCAAAATGTAGAAATTGATCATTTCGTTTTGCAAACACTTATCTTCTCTGAAGTTGGTTTCGATGGAGTATAATTTTCTTGTTGGAGAAGGTTCTCAGTTTACTGTTTTTAAGAGCCAGAACTTGAAGAACTTGTCAATTTTTTAAATCTGAAAGTAATATAGCTCTGTTGATTTGCCGCTTTTATATCTGCTATTCATTTTTTGAATAAGCGCACCAATCTTTAATTATCTTTGATTGTTGTATGAAGATTCACAACTCGATTGTCCGTAGTTTCTAGTGCATAACCAGCACAGCGCAAAATTCTAAATATATACACTCTATATACAGTATACACTATACTGTATGCACATACTATGTATGTATACATCGTATACATATGGATATATTGGTGTATGTGTAAAAACAATGACTTTATCAGTTCACGAGATTTACAAGATGCGATGAAGCACTTGTACATGACATATACTTTTAAGTATGATTGTATGGTTTGTGTGTTTATTTACGTTTACAGAAAGGCATATTTTTCTTTACTTTTGAGTGGATAAAATTGTTTGTTAAATTGACATTTCACATCTCTCAGCTTTTACTGAGCATCGCAGGCTTATGCACTTCGTTTTCGTTATCATTTCCCAGAGTAACTCTTGTGAAAATATAAAATAGTCTTCCCCACATTTCTTGTTACAGGAATTGTCGATCTTGTTCACCATGAGCAAATAGGGAAATATTGTATGGGTAAAACTATGTTAATTGTGCTTGACTAATTTCACTTGACAGCATAAAATCTACTTATCCGTCAAAGTCAATTCAGTGAAAATTTAGCATTTGTCGTTATTTATGTACAACAGGGCTGGACCCATGTATCACAATGCTGCAGATCTTTAGCTCATTTTAAAACCAAGTAGTGTGCACTGATCCAGCACTAATGTACATGGTTTGAGCTATAGGTTGGGCAGGCAAACACATGCCATCCAAAACTAAGCCTGCAATGAATGGCATCCACTAGTTGTTCAGTATTACATGTCACCTATGATACCCATGCCCTGGTTGAATTCAGCATCCTACTTCTTAATGGCGAAAGACGAATACGAAACTTCATCATCATGGATATCTTTGGAAGTCATTCTCCTGTTGGGTAGATATTTAATCACAACTTGTACCGTATGACTGTAAAAAAGGGCCATACTTTCAATGTAATTAAGATAAAAACATTTGTTTACTGTATATGTAAAGCCATGTAAGTAGCGAGCAATTACAAAAGAATTCCATTATTATTATTATTAATATTATTATTATTATTATTATTATTACTTACTTACTTACTTACTTACTTACTTACTAAGCTACATCCCTAGTTGGAAAAGCAGTGTACTATGAGCCCAGGGGCTCCAACAGGGAAAATAGCCCATTGAGGAAAGGAAACAAGGAAAAATAGAATATTTTAAGAACAGTCACAACATTAGAATAAATGTTTCCAATATAAACTAAAAAAAAAAACTTCAACAAAACAAGGGGAAGAGAAATAAGATAGAATAGTGTGCCCGAGTGTACCCTCAAGCAAGAGAACTCTAACCCAAGTCAGTGGAAGACCATGATACAGAGGCTATGGCTCTATCTAAGAATAGAGATCAGTGGTTTGAGTTTGGAGTGACCTCCTTTTATGGTAATCTCTCAGTGTTGTCAGGTGTATGAGGACAGAGGAGAATATGTAAAGAAAAGGCCAGACTATTCGGTGTATGTGTAGGCAAAGGGAAAATGAACCACAACGAGAGAGAAGGATCCAACGTAGTACTGTCTGGCCAATCAAAGGTGCCCTGGCCAACCTACTACCTACTACTTTTATATCTCGGCAATGACTAGAACTTTCGGAATTGGACTTGTGTCTTCCCCTTCCTCCCTCTGAACATGAAGTCGCCAAAAGTGGGAATTGGCACATTAATGTAACACGACTCACGTTTGCTAGTCTCGTGGATTGCAGCCAATCTCCCGGCCATTAGACCATTCAGCTATTAATAGGTAGTAACAAATCAGAAGGCTTTAGTCTTCTACGGTAGCATAACGGGACCCCCATACGAAAAGGTGTTTAGTAAAAGACGATATAGTAATTTTGAAAACACGCAGAGACACACACACACACACACACACATATATATATATATATATATATATGTATGTATGTATGTATGTATGTATGTATGTGTGCGCGTGTGTATAAGCGCACTATGCCGAGCAATATATCTAATAGTCTGTTGGATTTATTTACATAACTTCGGTTTTAAAGATATTTATTGTCTAGAGAAATTATTTACTTAGTTATTCTGAAATCATTGCTTATCTCTCAGTATAATGAGGTAATCTTATCTAATGAAGATGTGATTTCAATCTTGTTAATTTTGATTAAATTCCCAGGGGTTCATGCTCTTTAGGCACACATTAATATGTCAATCTGAGATTCTAATAGCCGACATAAATAACTTTCATTCCCAGACCACATTCTTATCTTTTAACTTGGTAATTGATCTGACTTCTTTAATTAGGTCTCATTTCCTATTATACTTCAAGGTATCCATTCATTAAACGAACACAAGCTTATTATTGATGCAGCTGTGTGATGCCATGTTAATCACCTTCCATTGATATCGCTCTCTCTCTCTCTCTCTCTCTCTCTCTCTCTCTCTCTCTCTCTCATTTTAAACTGCATATTATCTGGTTTATCTAAACATTTGCACATTTGACTTGCTCATATGCTTCCTTCCTGTTGTAAAGCCAATTAGGACAGTGCAAGGTTTGAAATAAAGATTACGATTACTTGAAATTTTTTTGGCGGTAGAATTATTTTCCTCGTTACTTTGTTCTCGTTAACCTTTCTTGAAGGTTCCGTATGGGATTTCACTCACAATTTCTCTTCTCATTTCGTAATGCGAAACGCAAACTGAACGGCGAGCTATTTCCTGCATATCCCAATTCGTCTTTTTCAATTTCACTTCCCTCTCGCCCATTTTTTTTTCGGTATTTCACAACCTCGCCTTCCGTAATACCCACATCACCTGCCCGCCCCATCCTCCCACGCCTTTTTTTTTTTCCGAGGGTTTTATTCCGTGGGTGGTAGGGGTATTGGGAATGGGATGGAAATGGAAGGGGTGTCCTCCTACTACACACCGATCCCAGATGCCCCATCCCAGACTGGCACTTGTATTCCTACAGTCCCTTGGAAGAGGGAGAACGTGAGTGTTTAAGGGGGTGACGAGGCATCCCGTAAGGTTACCGGGTGACCATCTCGAGGGTTGGTTGGTGACCCTCTCTTCTATTTGGCACCTCGTTGAAAACCTTTTGTGTGGAGAGCTAAGTGACAGTACACATCACGCCATTATGGTCCTACAAAACATTTTTTTTCTCTTAACTTTGCTTTATGATTTTGCATATTCATCGCCCTGTCACTTCGGGGATTTTCTTTTCGTCACGTTGGCTTTCTCCAGGGCCTTGTTGTTTGTTTTTTTCGTGTTTTTTTTTTTTACGTGTACTTGGTTTTATTCGTAAACTGAAACTTAACAGCGTGCAAGCATCTACATGAACCACATACATATAACGCGCACACACATACTATTATTATTATTATTATTATTATTTTTTATTATTATTATTATTATTATTATTATTATTATTATTAGCCAAGCTACAACCCTAGTTGGAAAAGCAAGATGCTATAAGCCCAAGGGCTACAATAGGGAAAAATAGCCTTGTGAGGAAAGGAAATAAGGAAATAAATAATGAGAACAAATTAACAATAAATCATTCTAAAAACAGTAACAACGTCAAAACAGATGTCATATATAAACTATTAACAACGTCAAAACAGACATGTCATATATAAACTATAAAAGACTCATGTCAGCCTGGTCAAAATAAAAACATTTGCTTTAACTTTGAAGTTTTGAAGTTCTACTGATTCAACTACCCGATTAGGAATATCATTCCACAACTTGGTCACAGCTGGAATAAAACTTCTAGAATACCATGTAGTATTGAGCCTCATGATGGAAAAGGCCTGTATCATACATACATACATTATATATACATATATATATGCACATACATACATACATACATACATACAAAAAACAACATGCCGTTTCTAGTTCTCAGACTTCGAGTTGTGTTGATGGATGATGGTGGGAGGTCTTCGTCTGATCGCTCACAACATACCAACTTAGTATGGGTGGCCCTGATTTATACATTGCGATATGCAAACCCTTTCACCACGGTAAATATAATATAAATATCTTCATACTTGATGTTATACTGTATGGCTTAACCCCTTTGGCGGGTGGCACATCTGATTGATTCTAGATGGTAGTCTACCTTGTATTTTCTGGTGTAAAAAGAAAAAAAAATGATTGATTATTCCCACTTGCAAAATTGGAAAATTAATCTTAATGAAATTGAAGGAGATTTTGCCATTTTCAGCAATTGAAAGCATACACTAATTTCGTTTAGGTTTGTGAGATTCGATACAGAATAGATTTTGTGTATTATTTATTTTATTTCGTCGAAACGGGATAAATCTCAACAAAATGTTGCACCTTCTTCTCGAGAACTACCTATTTTTAAAATGTTAAATAAACAAGTATGCAGAATGGCAACTTATGTTACTTGGATATTTTTTTAATGTCAAAGAATGGCTTCAAATTGTATACATAATACTCATTTAAATGTTGTGATATCCAACTTCTCTCACCAATATGAATATTATTTTACTAGGAAGAATTCATTGAACATAAAGCGGTTCCTATAGAACTTTTAAAAGCCTTTCATCAATGGATATCCATTGATGAACTTGCAAACTCCCATTTGATGTGTTTTGGGTTCAATCTCAATCTAAGGTAGAAATAAGAAATAATGGTATTACATAGTATATTGTGTGTTAGGTTATGTCATATATTCAATTAATATGGGTAATTTTAATCAAATACTACAGATTCGGTCAGCTAGTGCTGGTATCTAAGTGATCTCACCAGGCATAGCTTATATGCTATACTAGTGTAAGCGACCCGTCAAAATGATGGCTAGATATTTAGATATGCACACACGAACACGCACCCCCTCTCACCAGAGTATGAGATGGACGGGGAGATCTGACCGTGCCCGGAAAAATTATATATGTATATAATATATATATATATATATATATATGTATGTATATATATGCATATATATATGCATGTATATATCTATATATATGCATATATATATATATATATATATATATATATATATATATATATATATATATATCCGTCACTTGCTCTTTATTATATAAGGAGAGATAAGTGTGCGATTGTGTTTTTTTCAACTGGTCACCAATGTATACATATCCTTATATTCATAAAATTGAGTTGGCGGTTCCTATTCTGGTTTTTGCGGTTTTGTTTGTAAATTGCTATGTGTACTTATGTATGATTGTATCCAATGGATAATCAGTTGAAATACTGTATTAGGTAGTAGTAAATAATCCACTTGAATGAATCTGAATCGTTTGAAAATATTACAATTCCTTGAAATGTTATAAAGAAAGTTCGTATTTTCATCTGTTTAGTGATTCTCTAATTTATATATGTACATATATATATATATATATATATATATATATATATATATATAT
>NC_090726.1:156480014-156492514 GCF_036898095.1 Palaemon carinicauda
CGTTTTGTTGTTTTTTGTGAATTTTGCTAGTTATTAATTTTGTTAAAAGATAAAAATAAATGAAAAAGAAATGAAAATACCTAATAATAACTTTAATCTTAATTTTATCGATATACCATATTAAGTCCAACATTTCCATGATCGACTATATATGCTAAAGACACGCAAAAAAAGTTTTGATAGTTTTGATTATTTATTCGAATAGATAGATAGACATATTAACAGGAATTTTAATGTGCACGAAAGTTTACATCCTTGCATATAGAGATAGAGGAGTTGAAAAAGGTAATCTGCATGTTAAGAATGGGTTTGCCTGAAATTATTATTATTTAGCAATGATATATGGTCGAACATTGTGATGGAATTACAGCGATTTGACCACTTGTATCCCTATCTAGTAGCAATATCTAGAAGGATGGTGGGGATTGAACAGTACCTACTAATGGCTGGCCATTAATAAGAATCGATAGACTTAATATTCTGAAAATAGATATCCTTTAGCTTTCATAATTAGGGGTAATAGTTCTATTCAAGGAATATTATGTAACGTCTGATTAATTGAAAATCAAATAATACTACTATTGACATGACTTTTATCCGGGGGTTACAGTAAACCAATTATTCGGCTTATGATATCTTCACAATGACCTACATAACTAAATTATTTGCATTTTAGATTCGGCATTCTTTACTATTAACAAATCCTTTCCCACTACTGATGTTGAATTACCTTGTTTAAAATGTGTGACATAAAAAATATTCTTTCTATCCTCATATGAAATGTGATAATAAACATTCACATTAATTTTCTTTCAGTTCGTATAATTTTTAGTTTTATGACATTACATCAAAATTATGTGGTCCATGACCCACATATCAAAGACTTTAACAAATTTTGCTTTCCAAGCAAGATGAATTATGAGTGACGCAACTAAATGTTCGCAACGCAGTTCTCTTTAACAAATCCTACATTCCAGGGAGGGCAAAAGAAAGATGAAGATAAAAAAATTGAGGTTGTAAAATACGAAGAGTAATTTGTCGTTTTTTCTTCAACAGCTGACTACGAATGCCACTGAACAAAGCAAGGGAGTGGTGTAAATGATCGGCCCTATTATTTGATGAGTGGGTGGACAGGTTAGCACGGAGATCGGTGAAAAGGGAGCCTTAGTTGATCCAACTGGTGCTAAAGATTGCTGGGTACGAAGTTAAGGGTACGTGGAGGATGATTGAAGTGTTTATGGTAATGATTGCTGGGGTATACTAATAACTAGGACAGGAGAGAGAGAGAGAGAGAGAGAGAGAGAGAGAGAGAGAGAGAGAGAGAGAGAGAGAGAGAGCACATCAAGGGTACGATATAGCTGTAGGAAATTTAGGGCGTTCAGCATCCCTTCCATTTTATTATGCTTTGCATAATTAATTGAACCATCTCTGCGTATATATGTGGATGTTGGGTTTTAGGCTCCATAAAGTTAAGTAAATCATATGCAGTAACCAGTGTTTTTACACCTTAGGCTGTGACATAATCTCAGTTCCACGGTCTTCCACATTCTTGAGCTCAAGCTCTCTTCTTCAAGGTGCACAAGCTGTTTTTATTGCATACATGCCTACTCGTTTATTATTATTTATTACCCTTACATTCCCATAAGGAAATTTATTACCTGGAAGTCAGACATGGAACTACATTGCCTTTCGTTTTGTTTTTATAGGACTTTTTTTTTTTCATTATGAATGATGCTTAATAAAACAATATGGCGTTTGCATGGTAATGACCACCTAACCACCTTCAGGAAGGTGCACCCATCCAAAGCTACTACTGTGGGTTATTGAATTAGTGTTTGGATCTCGTTTGGTAGGTTCATGGAACGGTCATGCGGTTATGATTACTTTTCACAAATTTGACCAGCATAAAACTAGCATTAGTGTCTGTTGGCGTCAAGGAAAAGGTTTAAGGCTATTAACCTCATTTAGTGAAGCAGAGGATTTTTTGAGGAGAATCCTTTTGGAAAGAAGCATCAAAGTTGGCACTTTGGCTCTTCTGATAAAACTCAGTAGCCACCTAAAATTTCAAGATGATAATTTTTCAAGGTGGATGTCATTGAATATACATAAATATTGCATTTCGTTATTGAATTGCAAAGACTTGCCCTATTTGAATGATCTTGTAGTCAAATAATACATTTTTCATTATGTAGAAATCGAATTTGGAACCATGGACTTACTCAATGACTACCCTATACCAATAGAGTGAATGTTAATGCACAACCAGGACACACTAGATGCCACTGCGGCGCTAGTATGAAATTCAGTATGAGATTCAGTACCAATTGAATAATTGTTTATTTTACCTAATGCTATCTGATAAGTCCCGTATCAGTTAGGAATTGTAGATTACATGTAGTTTATCATAGATGTTTAGTTAGACAGCCACACCTGAGTTGACAGGGTGTGCCAGTGTGGTAGAGCTGAGCTAAAGGAAACATTTTTTTTTGTTTTTTTTTGTCTATATCTACCTGGATGGTGTATACAAATCACCTGCCTTGTACTTGAATGATACTATGCTATTCATGAGATGCCTATTATTTTGGATCCAGCTGGGCTTAATGATTGTGTTGGCATTAAAGAAACTCTGAGAAGGAACAAGGTGGAGTATCAAGGAACTGGAGGGAGCCAGAAAAAGAAGCGTAGTCTGTGCTCAGGCAGTAGAATGCTAAACCAAGCTACATAGAACCATCTTTGAAGGCAAAACGTGTTTCATACATGAGAAAGAAGCCTTACTCTCTGAATTCAGACCAATTATGACAATGAACCTCAATAACAGATTTCCTGTATATGCCCAAACATTAAATGGTATAAATCTTCTTACAAGACTCAGCGGTGTAGATGCTATTGTACAGAATCTCAAAAACTACTTTGCATGCTGTACAAACCTGTACAATAGAGAGAGGACATACCTCGGACCCACAAAGAGAGTTAAACGGGAATGTGCACCCAAAGAGAATACCAACCTATAGACATCAGAGGTAGTCCCATTTCTAGCGGAGACCACCAGATCTAGTGAGGGTCCTGCAGTTTTCCGACTTGCATACATAATTCACCTGCATGCGCAGCACATGGAACCTGCTGTCAGTTGAAAACTCATATACAGGGAAGGGATGGTCTTCTGGCTTTCCAGAAAACTCTGAACTTTGTCTTGTTAGAGCCTCTGCACATTATAGTGAAGCCATTATCCTTGGCAAAGCAGCTAACATCTTACAAATACATTTGCTGGACCACAACTCCATATTTGATGTAACCTTCTATGATGGGTGCACCGAACAGTCCATTACATGCACTCTTCTTCAGTTTGGGGCCATGCTTGAACACCTCCAGATTTAATGTAATCATCCATGAGGGATGCATTGAGCAGGCCATTATTTACACCCACACGGAGCAGACATCAAATCTCAACTGAGGATTGGCACATTAAAGACACATCTATCTATTGCACAGCTGCTTCAGTACAACTACTGCATCAGTTACAAGAAACCCCTCACTCCCTGTTTACATGGGGCTGTCTGTTTAAAAAAAGACCAGAAAGAGAATGTTGGTGGAAAAGCTTGAGCTTGGTATCAGCATTTCATATGGCGGGGTGCTAGAGATATCTGCACAGCTGGTAGATATAGCAGTCAGCAAGTGTGTGGAGGATAGGATGGTCTGTTCACCAGTACTGTGGCTAGCGCTTGTCACCACATCAGCCATAGAAAACGTAGCCCACAATCTTATTGTAACGATAGGGTCCACTTCTTTCCAATGAGCCAGCATATCTGTTCTCAGACACCCAACTAAATAAGACAAAGGAAAATAGCGTTGACAGCTGAAGTTCGGAGAGTAGAAAGTGAAGACGATTCTAGAATTTCCAGACTCCTTCACCAATGTCTGGATAGCCATCTTTGGTAAGAAGAAACACTCATCTCCCCAAAGTGGTGTGGCACACCCAAACACCAAACTGCAGATGCAAGGTTTAGGAGCATTTGTAGTATAGTTATCCAGGCAGCAAGAAAATATTAATTCTTGAATCTGGCAGGCTGTAACTTTTGATGGCCTCCATATCTATGGGGAAGGGGAACAATGGATATGTTGGAAATTATGATAGTGCGTTTAATTTGAACATAACAATGTCCAATATTGTTGGACTTTAGATAGTGTCTTAATATCTGAATCTTTTACTAAGATATCCATTGTTTGTTATGATTTCTTTATTTAGGTATGCCAAATAACATTAAGTATTATGAGTCTGTGCTTTTATTTTTGTAGATCTATGCACAGTGTGTGTACTTAAAGATACAATTAGATATAATGAAATTAGTTTCTAAAGAGCTGCTGATTCTATGAAAAAGGTGCTTCATCGTTAATGAATTTTATGACTGAGCCTCAATGCTTCAGTCTAATTTTACCACTTATGGCTGCAACCCCCTAAAAAGGATTAACTGGTTGTACCAGTCCCTTTTCCTAACCACTGGTCCTCTCACTAAGCCCTTGTGGGGTTACGTAGATAATATCTGTGGACACTATTCCTTTTATAAACGTTTTATATTGATCCAATTCCTTCAGTGGTAAGGTTAATTGGTATTGCTAAATAGTGGGCTATTGTAGTTTCTGCTAAGACAGATTTAGAAAAGAAAAATCATTCATAATGTGTACACAACTGCGGTCCTTTTTTCGAGAGAAGGTTTCTATCATTTCAAAAAAGAAAAACAAAGAAAATAAGTTCCTCAACAGGAGGCTTACAAGTTAAACACCGTGTCCAGGGTTAACCTGTAAGGTGGCTAATACACAGTGGATGAATGTAAACGCTCTGGGTTGGATTAACTTCAAAAGTTATCTATACATAAAAACGTTGGAGGAAATTTATTAATATCAGCCATGGTAGATAACGTTATTGGAGAGATAAAGAGATTATGAATTTAGCAGGAACTACCGTATGTATATCAATTTATAATTTTACGGCAGATAATACTTATATAGCTTCCTGTATCAATGTATCCTTTAATATAGATTCCATTGATGTTAGATTTTTTATTCTCTAAAGCGGGGTTTACACGGTCGAACGGTTCGTCGAACCCGGTTGTCCAACCTGCTTGTTAAGGATTTCGAAGAGGTGGAGTCAGCCACAAATGCATAAGGTTTGTGGACAATGAAGCCCCGTCCATAAAGTCAGGCGAGGGAAGACTTTCTTCGAACTGTTCGACGAATGTGTTTGACAACCAAATACTCCGTTCATACGTTCGAACATCACTTAAAATACTTGTCTCTCGAGCCGCGTTCGACGAACCATTCGACCGTGTAAACCCCGCTTAATTATTATTTATAGTTACCTGTGCATTTTTAGCAAATTGGTCTTAACCACTATGCGTAGAGCTAGAATGATAATTCAACCCGCTGATGAATCGTTTATTTTAAGTAGCTGCATCGAGAAGGATTTATTCATTATGTGCAAAGCTTGTTTAATATTTCGAACTCAAGAAATTAATAAATTTTCATTAAGCGAAACACTGGGAGTCTTTATGAGCCTTTTGAAAACCATGAATTTAATTACAAGGTCTTCTTAAGAATTTAAGATTTAGTTCTTAAATGATCGCAAACAGATATGAGAGCACCTAGTTAGTTGCATTGTTGAATACATCAAAAAAATAGATTCGTTATGGTTTTCATAAACAGGAACAACTCAATAACCACTTATAGCTCAAAATCTTAATTTTTGGTTTGACCCTTGAGTTCTCAAGTAGGTTAATTGGACTGTCATAAGATGTGTATCCAGCAATATGCTCGTAAAGAGAAGGAACATTTTGAATGGTATCTAGATTGAGCCCTTGCTGTATTAAATGATCGCCTCCGGTGTAGATTTATTAATTGAATTTCGTAGCCATAGGTTTGTTGTGATTTGTTTTATTTAATTGTTTGGAAATAGATAAATTTTGTGTTCCTACTAACAGTTGTAAACAGAATCTTGTTGACTAAGTTTAATTGAAATGTAAACGTATGTCTTAATGTTTGAAAATGATATTATATGCAACATTAATAATATGAACGCAAAGAATTGATCACTGATATAACCTCGATAAATAATGAATGGAAACTATCGTGTTTATGTACAAATAAGAGTAAAAAACGACGAGAGATAATAAATAATCAAGTAAAATTTGAGGTCACTCGAGATCAGCATCATTGCCCCACTGCCCCGATTTTGATTTGACCAGGAACACTTTGGTCAGTCACAAATTCAATTGATATAGTGAAGATGCTGAAAAAAATGAGAGAAATAAAGAAGAATGGAATTGAAAAAGAATAGTAAGTTTTTTTTTAATCCCTTTTTTAAAGATCCAAGATATTTGGGAGTATTTCGATCCCAAAGTGTAATGATATTTTCAAAACGAAAAAAAAAATTAATTGAATGATTTTTTGTTTGCTCTCTGAGTAATCTTCTTTTTCTATTATGGAATAATAATGAATTTTTTTAAGGGATATGGAGAAGGTTTTCACAATTCTTCTTTACGAATTGATTTTTTCCAGACATTTTGCCCCATATTCGAGCTAACGTTTTCACTGACTAATTGTACTTTAATTCTATATAGTTATTTTTCCTATTTCCATTCTGAGTAAAGAAACTGTCTCAATGATTTGTGTCTTATAGCTTTTCAGAATTGTTTTTATCCAGAACGCTGAAGTACTTGTAATAAATACCCCACCAAACTTACTTTTTCTTAATTCTACAGCTGCTCTTACTTTGCATACTTCTAAGTACCAATGATGATGTTTTAGTATTATTATTACTGGAAATGAGCTACCATGTACTGTTAAAATTTTTTTATTTAAAAATAAAAAACGGTAGATATTTGGCAACATTTATTCCAGGATTTTTACCGTTTTAAAAACGGATATATTGACGTAAAGGAGGGATATTACGGGCGACCGTAATTTTAGCAACAGTAACAAGGTCTATAGACCTTGTTATGGTTGGTAAAATTACGGTCGCCCGTATCTTACTTAAAAACGGATAAGAACACCATATTTTTACGGAGAATTTCTGAATAAACAGTGTGGAACAAGCCCAGGCAATCTCCTTAAAAATGAAAGCCCATATATAGAAAATAGAAAATATGTAGAGAAGTGGATGGCTAGTAAATAAAGGTAAATTATCTGGTAGATCAAAATATACTCCTATAAATATCAATATAAAACAGAAAAACTAAGGTATTTGTGCTCTCAAGTGCTTTTGCCGCCCTTAAACATACGTGCGTAAGCATCAAAGGAAGCGCCACGAAGTCTTGTCAACAGTTTTAAATCAAAATAATATTTTTCTTTATACAGACGCTCTGCCACCGTAACGCCTCAACTGTAGAGAAGGGGGGAAGATGAGTATTATGTCTTTCATTGTTATTTTCTTACAGAACCGTTCTTCGTTTGTATTGATTTTACCAGTGCCTTCAAATGGTCTCTTTAACGTTAAGAAACATAGGCAGTAGTATGGTCAAGCCACCAGTCGCCCGTTGAAATATTGTTACTAGAAAGTTATAGAATCCGCTAACTACTGGCTGAACAGTATGATGTTTGATCGTTCTCTAGCTACGGGGTTTTCTTCTATACTTACACATACTGAACACCAAGTAATCAGATTTATTCCATACATATGCTCTTCTTTCCTCACTCACTTAACAAGGCTAAGCACATGGCACCTTACACTCAGTCAATTGGGCAGCCACTGTAACTATTCGCTGACTATTTGCTTACAGACAAGGGTAGAAGAGAGTCTTTCACTATGGTAAGCAGCTGTTCTTGTACTCTCAGAAGTCACAATTCAATGTTTCACACTCATATTCTCTGTACTCTGGACTTCCATTGCCCTGGGTTGAGTTCTCATGTTCACATTTTTTGTTAATTTGTTCATTCATCCTCCCCATTTTTTTTCAAATGGTGTACTGGGCAGGATTTTGATAACAAGGTCAACTATTGTAGGTGGTTTTTGGAGATGTCTCTCTCTCTCTCTCTCTCTCTCTCTCTCTCTCTCTCTCTCTCTCTCTCTCTCTCTCTCTCTCTCTCTCTCTCTTTTTTCCCGAACCCATCCCTACGTTCCTTCTGTTTACAAATAGTAATTTACATAACGTCATTAATATCGTTTTTATCTTTTTTCTCGTGTATAGTTTTTTTACTTTCCTGATTTTTCCTAGTACTGATCTGCCTGCTCTTCTATGGTTCTAGGGCTCAAAGCTTCTGATTTTCCATGTGTGGAGGCAGCTTGGCTTTTATTGATTATTATAATAGGATTAGTGATTGTGGGTTCCATATTTCCATTTTTACTATTATCGAACATTATTGTGATTATTTTATTTATCTGTGAAAATAAATATGAATTTTTTAGTTTTGCGGATTTTATCTCCTATTTTCTAGGTACTTTCTATATCGCATTAGTTATTATTAAGGGCTTCTAAGACTTCTATTTCTCTTAATAAAAAAGATGATTTGACTTAGTAGCTGTAGTTGTTATTACGAATTTTTTTTAGTTGTAGGGACTTCTCAATTTACAATTAATTAGCACTTAATTCAATTTCCGAACTAACGAATAACAGAATTAGAAAACTACGGACTCGTGTGTTAATTTTTTTTTTTTTTTTTTTACTAATTTTAAGGAATTACTCTACTTTAGGTCAAACAATATCCACCGAAGTTTGATAACTTTACAACGGTAATTTCAAGTTTCAATATAATTTGACATGCTTATGTTTTAAGATGAGGTTAATAAATTTCTCTTGTTTATCCTGCTAAGTGATCGAGGATGTGAAGATATACCGGTGATGTAGCAGAACATAGCAATATTCATCTGAGAAGAAACCATAAAAAATTAAGAAGAATATGACGTGACACTCGGATTTCCTATTCATTGAAGCCTGGTGTATTTGTAACCAAGAGATGAATAATTTAAAAATAGAATTGCTGAGAGAGGGAAAGAACAATGGAAAGACCCAGTCTTCTTTCAAACCCCCATTGCATTCTGCGGGTTTGATTGTGTCTTGAATAGCGAGCGATTCTCTGATTGTGGTCACGTTTTCATTACACAAAGACAAATAAGAATACGCACATATCGCTGTTGGATTAGTACAACATTTTTTGCCCGTGGTCAAAGAATGATTTGTGCGGACTTTTCTATTCTTTTCCGATTTTCCTTCTGTTATTCAGTTTCTTCATCATCTGAATTTGGGCATCATGTCACAATGGGAAGCAGAAGAAAGGAAAAGAATCGAAGAAAGAAATGGAAAATGAATTTGAGGAAGTGCATTAAGAAGGCATTGATATTCGAGCCAAGTGATGATATTTCGATTCAGGAGCTCAAGTCAAGTTCCCAGAGGTCAATATTAAAAATCCTGAGGGACGGCTTAGAAATAATTGCTCCTTTAATCAGTGGAAAATATTAACCTAAGCGCAAGGTGTGGAAATTTGTTCAAGGTTTGTTAAAGTTGGGCGAGGGTGGAGGGAGGATCTCGGAGGAGATGCGGGCGTGACCTTGGGTGGGCTTACAGGGCAGGTTATCGGGGTTAATTAAACCTCCAGAGGATCCGACAGACAATTTTAAGATGTTCTCGCAAAATGGGAAATGTGTCTCGGCCACAAGAAGTGGTATGGGACAGGGAGGGCGCACTTCTTGGGGAACTCCTCCCCCTTGTCAGATTTTCTCAAGTGGACCACCGTGGAAATACCTTCTTCGCTCGAATTTATTTTCTTATCTGACCTTTCCCGACGTTGCTCGCCTCTTTCCACGCCCGCATTGTCATTCATCGTGTATTTGGTACCCGGTCCTGCCCGTTTTCCATAGCCACAGCTGCTTTTAGGAACTCTCATTGCCCATCTTTGGAGCTTCCTTGGTGCCCATAATGCTTGCCATTTTTCCCGCCCTTCAGTACAGTTTAAAGTTAGATTTTTATTTTTGTTCATCGACTTGTTAACATAGTTTTGTCCCGAAAATGTGTGTACCAGCATATTATGTAGCCTACATGTTTACATTTAAAAAAAAAAAAAGGCAACTTTTCCCTTTGTGTGTGTCATTTCATTGATGTATAACTACGGAAAATTTGATGTGGACATCCACTTATGGTGAAACAGGTTGTTTACTATCATCTGCATCTGTGTAATATCCTTATTCTTTAAGCAACACCATCTATAGTATTTTAGATACTGTATGCTGGCCGTTATGGATAATTTTTAGAATCTTATGAAACGTCTGAATCTGTATTTTAGTCCCCAAAAACATAATTGATATATGTGTGAGAGTACGTGTGTGGGTATCTTACCCTTTGTCTGACAGGTGTCTAAAAGTCCTAACCAAATGTTGAATGGCTTCCATGGCCCCTGTATCTGGTCATATGCCTTAAATTCATAAATCCATTAGTAATTTCTTTTTAGTGTCGGATAGTATAAATTTGTGGTATAAAACATTCCTATATAAAATCCAATTAATTTACTTGTTTAATGCTTAGTCTTCACACACACACACACACACACACACACACACACACACATATATATATATATATATGAATGTATAGGTATATGTATATTAAATTTATGTGTGTTTTTGTGCGTGATGTGTTGTCTATATCAAGAAGTTGATAGTCGAGTAATGTTGTTATGACATCATTGCCGTAAATTCACGCATATTTTTAAGATAAGCTCATCAAGACGAAAATTTCAGATCTTATCAGACAGATTATAAATAGATTATTCATCATTAAAACGAAAAAACAAAACATGAGAGAGGGAAATGGGGTAGTGCTTGCAAAATCGAGTAATTTAGGTGATACAGCATATTCATATGAAAGTGCAATTTGAAATGAAAGAAGAAATGTTGAATTAGTTGACAAAATTTCGGGTATGAGGGGTACGAAGAGTCTGTACGGCTGTCCGTCAACAACCCACGTCATTTCGCTTTAGATTTTCAAGGTGTTACGAATGCCTCTTTTGGAAATGAAACCAGAGGACTCACGGGTATAATGTAAGGAAATTTGATTTCTCATATTATATTGAAGATTTTTTACTCAAGTGCATTTGAAGTAAATTGAAGGCCAAAAGAAAATAATGATTCGGATTTTTGTTGCTTCTTAACATAAAGTTATCATTGATGACTTTCCCTTTTCAAAAGAACAAAAAGTGATTTTGTTTTTTATGAATTGAGAAAGGAGATAATTTGTCGTGAAACCTGTCCAAAAAATCCAAATTCGATTTTCGTTTGATGTACCGCAAGACACATATATTGTTATTAAGAAAGAAAATCAAAGAAAAGAACATGAAATAGCCTTTTCTTGCATTGGGAGAGTCCAAAGCTTGAAGGAAATCACAGCCGAAAGTGCAGAAATGGTCCGGGGTTGAGGCAATGCGCCCGCCCATGTCAAATGACGGGTGCCCCGGTGCAAGGGTTGACCTTTCGCTTCGCTTCTTATATATGGCTCTCCTCGCCCACCCCGCCCGTATTTACAAATGAATATGTTTTCGCCCTGAATAGATTTATTATTTGTTTACGGACACTTGGGCTCTACTCCCTTTTGGTAAATTAAATTTATAGTGCAGGCAAGGTCTCGTAAGCTCTTTGTATGTCGGCGGGTTTATATCATGCTGGTGCATATTCTCTTGTTTATGGATAAGCTCATTGGATGCTTATGCATTACGCGATTTACTCTTCAGTTGATCGCTTTATATAGGAGTTCATGAGGCTCAAGTAGAAGTATTATGGACTGGACTTCATCAGAGTAAATTTTGCATCAGTAAAATAGAACCGTTTTTGGTTGCAACCAAAGTAGGAGTGTTCATGGACGGGACTTAGCAAAGTTTAGAGGTCGCTAAGAATGGTAGAGGCAAGGGACAGCGATAATGCCCTAGCTAGCAGGACAGTGCCCTAGAGATTGACCATATATCCATATGATCAGTGCCCAAACCCCTTCTCCACACAAGCTTGGACCAGGGAGGGCCAGGCAATGGCTGCTGATGAATCAGTGGGTAGATCTATAGATTCCCCCAAACCCGTCAATCCTTAGCTCACAAGGATGGTGAGGTTGCAGACATTACAAGAAACTATAAAGTTTGAGCGGTACTCGATCTTCCGTCCAACAGAACGCCAGACAGGGTCGTTTGTAATAGGTCACCACAAGGTAAGGATATGATTATTATCAATACCGCATTTTCAATTTGGTCAGGGTTCGAATCCTTGGCCGACCAGAAGCTATTATCATAAAGATAATTCTCTCTTGGGTCTCTGACCCCGAGGCAGAGCGAATTCGATTCTAAGAGGTATTTGTGGCTTATATGAATAAAGGAAAATCGCGCACTTTTCCCTGTAGGAGTTGCCCTGGATCCATTTGAATTGTTTCAGTTCTAAGTTGACATGTCGATTGTAACATCACATTATCTTGACAAGAGGTCATGCCTGGGTCATACTCTCACTGCTTTAGGAGTTGGCAGGGGTAGTCACCTTGGGCACG
>NC_090726.1:156497514-156507514 GCF_036898095.1 Palaemon carinicauda
GAGAGAGAGAGAGAGAGAGAGAGAGAGAGAGAGAGAGAGAGAGAGAGAGAGAGAGAGAGAGAGAGAGAGAGAGATTGTTTTAGTTGTTTTGTGTCCATGTAAAAGCTAATAATAGTGTTGGAGAGTGAATGAGATTTAATTTTTCATATTTGCGTGCTCATTTTGGTGTTTGGTCAAAAGCGAGAGAGAGAGAGAGAGAGAGAGAGAGAGAGAGAGAGAGTCCGTCTATCTCATGTTCGCCCTCTGGAAATTGTTTGAACAATGACATGGCACAACTCATGATTTTGTTTATTCCATACCAGACAATATGAATAACAACCAATAATTTTGAGCTTCGTGTGTGATAAGATTTTCCTTTTCCTCTCACCTAAAAATAGACCTCGCATAAGGCCCCTCGTTAGGTTCCACCCAGAATTCACATTCAGGTGATGTGTGTTTTACATAATGATAACGAATTTCTTGAGAGAGAGAGAGAGAGAGAGAGAGAGAGAGAGAGAGAGAGAGAGAGAGAGAGAGAGAGATTTTTTTTAACCAAGTGATTGGTCAACAAGAGTATCATAAGATCTCTGACACAGTGGATTGGGTAGTACACAGCAATGAATTGTGAAATACCTTGTCAAGAAGCAGAAGAAAAAGAAACCTTCAAGGGGTGCCAAAGGAAATTTTTTTTTTTTACTTTTGTTTTCTTAAATGATTGAAGTTCCTCGATGAAGTAATTGACGACTCATGAATGATCATTGGTAAAAGTGGTCGTGCTTGCTCCATTTACTTGGTTACTTTGACCTCCACTTGGAATTACCATAGTGATTTTGAAATAGGAGATGTTAACGAGAAAATCTTATGTGATGGGACACACTGATTAATTTGCAACCATAGCTATATATCTGTCTATCTATATTGTATGTATGTTTGTATACACATTGATACACTTGATTTATGTTTGTGTGTGCTTGTGCGTTCAATTATGTCTTTGAAAGAGGAGATTTATATTTTAAGATTGTCATTGAAATAGTGTCGAAAGGATGACAGGTAAATTTGAGTTTCACTGTTAAGCAAATTGTGCATTAGTGTCAGAACGTTTTTAAAAGTGCATTAGTGTTAGAACATTTTAAAAGAAGTATGAATTTATTATGGAAATACTTTCTTTAGTTGAATATTTTGGAAGTAGTATTAGCACAGTTGGAAATAGGTGATGAATTAAGAATGGGATGCAAATGTGTATGAAGATTGACAGATATGTGGCGGTGAAAGTTTTTGAAATTATATTTCAGGGATACTCCCATGATATGATTTTGAAGAGGTAACGAAAATGATAGAGGTATTGTTATTATGTTTAGTTTTGATGTAGGAAGTGCAACATAAGTTTTAAGATATAAAGTTAAATTGGTTGTAATGAGTATTATTATTTCATTTTGTATGAGGTAATGCCGCCATACAGGCTTTTAGAACATGATTTTGGAAGTTGCTGGGGTATTGCTTATTTTCGAGAAATATATCTTTTAAGGAATAATGTTGTCCAATTACACCCCTTATAGTTGTGAGTTCGTCTTCCCTTTCTATAACTACGGCAGATATATTAGCTCTTCAGTCAGCCCTCTATTATATACGCAGTGATACGCATTGTGTGATCTATTCATGTACCAAGAGGGGAGCTCCTTTGATTTTGCTTAGGAAACTCCTTCGGTTGTTCTTAAACATTATTATTTTTTTTTTTTTTTTTTTTTTTTACGTATTTTTGACATTTATATTTTGTTACTTCAATATTGTGAAGGAATCCTTCAACGTGCACCTAGATTATCATTGCTTTTAATGCTAAATATTACACAAAAGAGATTATCACTTAGACATTAGGTGCCCCTGAATATTCGTGTTTCCTACTTAGTAATAAAATCCCAAAAACCTTTAAATTAGATATGCCCATTACAAAGATGCGTTTGTAAGCATCAATTCTGTCAGCGTAAGGGAGTTGGTTTAAGTTGTCCAGAAGAGTGAAGATTACACTGGTCGAGTTGGCCATAGGTCACGGCGAAGGCCATCTGATCTGGTGAGTGTGACAAACTATGGTATTGTTGGAAATGTTATGTCGCGACAATCAAGAGTCCTCCCCTTTTTATCTAACACTATCTAACCCCTAAGCACACACCATTGGCATACCAATCAACCGTCGGACACTGCTAACCGAAGTGGAATGCAAATGTATCTTATATTTGTTCACTTAAAAGTGGACGGTGGGATTGGAACTATTATGTCTCAGGAAACAAACTGGTTTCTTTGGGGAGGGTTTCTTTTCGTTTTTCCAAGAATTAAACGGTATGAGATGTCTTTTATTTTTTGCCGACGATAAGTATTGAAAAATTAGAATTACAATAAAAGGGGATTCTCCACAACCTCGTTTAATAAGATAAAAGCCTGTCTTAATTTGCAGGATTGTAAGATGATTTAAAACATCACTGGTGTCTAAACTTCCATATATACCTTTCCTTTATTTTCTTTGAAATAATTGGCATAAATTTGCCATTTTCTTGGCATGTGTTTATTCGAATATTCTTTGGGACTGTTTTTTTTATGAACATATTACATATACTCAGCTGCGTAGATCAATGAAATAGACTTGTCAACATTGCTTGTTTACTAAATCACAAATTCTCTCTCTCTCTCTCTCTCTCTCTCTCTCTCTCTCTCTCTCTCTCTTCCATTTCACCAACAAGCCAGATTATCACCAAAATGCAGGGTAATACAAAATTGTTAATCCAACAGGGGTAACCAAAATAATAGATATGCCAAAATCATTTGAATTTTCTTTTCTCTTTACGTTCAAGTTCGTATCCTTTTTTAGTTTGACGTCTGACATTTTTTTTACTCAAGCAAACAAGTACGTTACTAGTGTTTTATTGATTCATGGGACTAACTACGGGAACAGTTTAGAATGTACTGGAATGAAATACCAGAATTGCTTAAACAATATTCATAGCACTACTATCATCAGCATATCCTTCACATAGGAGGGAAAAAACCTTCCTTTATAGACATAATAGTAATAGTAATGGTAATAATAATAACGAATTTATTTGACTGACGGAAATTTCCTTGCTAATGTGTAGTAGAACGGAGGATTTGTGTTAAGGCACTCCTGTTATGGTCCTGATAAAAAAATTTGGAATTTAATCACTTTAATTTCTCGCAGAATATGAAGTTGAAATTAGTTTAGGGAATATGTTTATGGAAGCTAACGGAATTTTATGAAAACAGCATAATGATTATACTTTTCCTTTTTTATTCTCGAATCTTTTCATCACATATGGAGATATGTTGAGCCATTTTCAGCCTCTTTCATAAAAATTATATATATATATATATATATATATATATATATCCTCAATATGGTAAATAGCAAGCGTCTGGCTATGTATATAAATACATTATTTTTTTCCGGTCACCCTCACCTTGGTGAGAGTTGGTAACCCGAAAGGAAAAGGGTAAGGGGGTTGGAAGGGTTGAATCTGTGTGCGTGATTGTGCGTATCCAACTAAAATATTTAGCCGTCATTTTTTAGGGGTCGCGTATACTAATATATATATATATATATATATATATATACATATATATATACATATATATATACACAAACAGTATATATCATCAGCCAAAGACCTCGGACATATCGTGCCACTCGCGTATCTTTATTGTCTTTATATGCCTGTGTATAGCTGCATTTTTTTTTAGTTTGTCAATTCATCGTCTTTTCTTCCTTCTCCTACTTCTTTTGCAATCTCTAGGGACCCATTCTGTCATTCTTAATGTCCATTTATTATCTGTCATTCTCATTATATGTTCTGTCCATGTCCATTATCTCTTCTTACATGTTTGTTATAATATCCTCTATCTTTGTCTGCTCTCGTATCCACGTTCCTCTTTTTTTTTGTCTCTTAGTGTTTTTTGCCATCATTATGCTTTCCTTAGCTCTTTGTAACTAGATTATATTCTAAGTCTTTAGTAAGGCTCCAAATTTCTAATGCTCAAGATAATACTGGTAGGGACCATCTGATTAAATACTTTTCTTTTTAGAGAATGTTGCATTTTATCTCTTTGTTTATCAAAACCTCTCCATCCCATGTTTATCTTTCTTTTAATTTCGTTGTCATGTCCCTGGGCAAACACTGACTTATATGTTAAGTACATATATTCAGGACAAAGCTTTAAAGATTCGTCCATAACCCTTATTTGTTGTGTCTGCATTTTCATTGAACATTGTCATAGTTTTACTCATTAATTTTCAGTCCTACATTTCTACTTTCCCTATTGAATCTATTATCTCCTTTAGCATTTCGTCTCATATTTATATATATATATATATATATATACATATATATATATATATAAATATACACACACACATATATATGTACACACACACATATATATATATATATATATATATGCATGATCTTGGGCTTCAGTTTTGTAGTAAAAGAGAAATATCAATGGTTTGCTCCACTCATTCCACTTTTGCCGACAGCTGTTTCACACAATAACTGCATTTCTACAAAGAATTCATTATCCTTATGCCATGGCAGTGCATCCATACAAACGAAATTTTTAAGAAATCTATAAAATATATAAAAGATAACATGAATGTTTCAAGATATTTGTACGAAATCTCGTGAAAATAGTACCGAGAAGATCTTCATCTTTATTGAAATTTTGAGATTCCCGATGGAGTTCCAAAGACTTTTCATTTCTCAATGAATTCACATTACACTATTGTCTAAAACTCTAGGATAAGTTATGGAGGCAAGCTACGGAATGTCCTCCTCGCTGTACGGTGAGAAAGTCTGGGAAATGTGGAATGTTGAAAATTGCTTATGTATATATGTATATATAAATACACACATACACACACACACACACACACATATATATATATATATATATATATAATTTTCTATGACTCACCTCTGCTTTTATCCTAGCATCGTTGTTTATATTTACCCCTTAATACCTTAATGAATTAAATACTTCCATGCTTCCACCGTTAATAACAACATTCGTTGATTCATCCTTTCTAGTTTTTATCTACTCCCAATACCTTAATCCTGCTCATATTTATTATCAACTTCTTGCTTTGCAAATGTTATTTACTTCTTCACTAATTGCCTAGTTTTTTTTTCACTATATCCAATCAGTGCTGTATTAACTGCAAACATACATTATTTTTAATTATATTTACGACTTGATTTCCCATCCCACTAATTTGCATCTGTATAATCATTAAATTACATTGTGATTGTCTCATCAAGAACATTGTTTTCTTTTTTTTTTCCTCGTGAGGTTATTTGGTAACCATTGTAGATTGCTTATAAAAGAAGAATCCCTCTACGTGTAATGTATATCAGGCCAAAGTAATTCTATTTGCATGTGCTTTGAATAGTTTGTCCTCTGTCCTGTATCCTTAGTGTTTCTGTAATCTTGTACCCTGGTTAGGTTTTGCGTTATAGCTTTTGAGTAGATTACATGCTCGTTTTCATTTAATTTAAGAAAAAAGGAGTAATACCTCTTGTAACATGTAGAGGAGCCTTATGTAAGTCTCTTAATAGTTTATCTATAAAAGATCTATTCTAATGTTGATACTCTTCTTAAAGTATTTTATTTTGATTGTTCATTACTTCTCTTGTAGTTTATTTATCTCCTTATTTCCTTTCCTCACTGGGTTATTTTTCCCTGTTGAATTCCTTAGGTTCATAGCATCCTACTTTTCCAGCAAGGGTTGTAGCTTAGCTAGAAGTAGTAATAATATTGATATCGTCTCCATCATAGAAATTGTCTCACAAGACGATATCTGCTTTGATATCTGTAATCCAATTCATGATTTGGCTCATCCATTTTTCTTTGATGAACAGACGATTTAACATAGTTGAGAGAGAGAGAGAGAGAGAGAGAGAGAGAGAGAGAGAGAGAGAGAGAGAGTTTTCTGGCTTGAGGAAAGGTTTCAAAAGGTTATTTTCTCTAGTTTTCCAGGTTACTACAGTTTTATACTCTGATTAGATGAATGGCGACGGAAAATAGAATACTAAGTTCTGTCACTAATACGCATAAAGTTTGCTCGGGGAGTTGGACGGCAAAGGCTCGTGAGGGCGATGTAATGTCACATCTATGGTTTACCAACATACAGCTGGGCGTGTCCTAGAGCGGTAATCACTTTCCATACGAGTTCTTATCGAGTTGATTTCATGTTTTTTGAAGACAGAGTATTGTTCGAAATCTGAGAAGCCGTACCTTATATGGCGGCAGGTACTGAGGGTGGTTGCTCTTTGCGTTGTTTATAAGATCACATTACTCTCGTAGCGGTTTGCATAAGCCTTACCAAATTGATTTTGTTTATTCTGTCCTCCACCCCACATTTTTTTCTATACCATTTTTTATATAGATTATTTTGTCCCTCTCCACCTTTCTTTTATAGGAATTGTCGGTGACATTAATCTTGTTGTTGACAGACCTCTCTCTCTCTCTCTCTCTCTCTCTCTCTCTCTCTCTCTCTCTCTCTCGTGTGCTTCAACCTCCTCCCAAACAATCTTGCGCTGTGTCCTTATGTAACTGTTTACTGATGACGTCCGCATTGAGCTAGATTCCTTATCAAAACAAATGCCAGTCTTGTTAATAATTCATGCTGGTGGTATATGAACTGTTTCTCACGCTCATTCTACGATTTTATTTTTTAGCTTTTTAGTTGGGGACGAAAATTATTCCCTTTTAAGTAGAAAGAGTGAGATTCCCCCCCCCCCCCCCTCTCTCTCTCTCTCTCTCTCTCTCTCTCTCTCTCTCTCTCTCTCTCGTCCGTGGTACAGGGACTAGTTTTGTTTATATTAGGCATTTCCATTATTCTTATGATATTTAGTCGCTGTTATGATAGTACTCAAAAACGAGAAGTATTTTTAATGCTTTTCTATATTAATCTCACTGAGACCATGATGAGTAAAGGAGATAAAAAGTAAAATATATCAAACCCCAAACTTCTGTACTTGTTACTGTCTTTGGCCAGTTTTATTTCTTTGTAATTAAGATAATTTGATATTGCACAAACAGAACAAGGGATTTATTCGTTCTCGGCACATTGTCTTACGCAACAGTAAAAGTTCCTTTACCGTTGAATATTATTAATTGGTTTATTTCTGAAGGGTAAGATATGTTTCTATATTTATTTCCTTAACATTGGGGGCTATATTTAGAATTGTTTCCTAAACACTATTAAATTTTTCCTATTTTATCTCCATAACGTTCAAGAGATATTTTAATTTGTAAATAATGAACATTTAGACATTTATCTTTAGATTTTAGGGTTTTTTCGTTAATATTAAATGTTTTTCTTGATTTATTCACTGAATGATTTGAAATAGAAGTTGTTTGGCTTGAGTAGCAGAAGTGATCCATGATTTACCTGAAATGCTTAAAATATTAAAACTAGTAGTGTGCTAACGTAGTTCCAGATAATGTTGACAATATTGTAGGCTCCCTATTTGGATGATGATGATGGTTTTTTTTTTCTTTCTTTCTCTTTTTTGTAATGGCTCTTCAATAACTTGACTGAGAATTTGGAACCCGCATTTTGACTCCATAAAGAATAATACGCAAATGTGTCCTTTTTGTAAGATGTTTATATAAAACTATATTGCTCAGTAGAAAATATACTTCTGATGTGTCTAGTCTCACGAATTTCAAGGAGTTTGAGATTTAATAATGATGCAGGAGCTTTAGTCTTCGACCGCGGGAAGAAATTGTATTAAGATAAAGCCATTTAACATGATTGATGATATAGTTAAGCATAGGTTTGCATTTGGTTTGCAATATCAATTAAGGTATCAATATAGTTTATCATTTCTTTTAGTCAATGATTGAAAGACTGCATTTGATTAGTTAAATTAGAAATCAAATACAGTTTCATAGTACAATAAAAATAGATTAAAGATGGAAAAAAATACAGTAAGCGTGTAGACTAAACTGGGATTTTGAATGTTTATTTGAGGGATCATTAATGGCATTTATATTTGCCGTTGGATGGGAATGACACCACATAATGCAATCTTGTTTTATGTAACCTCCAGCAGACTTCGAGCCACTGCGCAATATCAGATTATGTATAGTTTGTTCTTTGACAAGTGTGATACCGTTTTATATTTAACTCCTGTTTTTCTCAATATTCCAAGAATAAAACTCTCTCTCTCTCTCTCTCTCTCTCTCTCTCTCTCTCTCTCTCTCTCTCTCTCTCTCTCTCTCTCTCTCTCTCTGTTTTTTATCGTCCTCAAATTAAGTCAATATCAATGTCCCCTTCATCCACGTTCCATCCACTAAGGCAGGTGGTCAGACCCGTCCCCAAGCCCCACCCATCGTTGTCCTTGCCGATCGCGTGGCCCTGATCTCGAGTTGACCTCCCGAATAGCGTGCGAATGCCACCTGTCTCTTCATCCCCAGGGCCGCTTCCTCTTCATCCCCATGTCTGACCCATGTCCCAACACTCCTCCGCCCTGCCCACTCGATCGCCTTTTTGTCTTGGATTGCCTTAGTTTCACCCCCTCCCACCGTCTCCTCCTCGGGCAACCATAATTACTTATGACCTAATATGCATTGAGCCGTTACATTATCAGAATACCAGGATACGCACCGTGTCCCTATCGGGTATGAGCTTCGCCCTAGGAAACGTACCCGAGTTTCTGGATTAGACCAGACCAGTAAACAAGGGACATTTCACTACGACAATCTTCGTATTGTTATTTTGTCCCGGTTAAATTAAAATGTTGCAAATTACTTTCGTGTTTTTGGTCGTATAGTATTTGTAATAGATAGAAATAAAAGCACATGAACATAGGAACACTTAATATTTCTTTCGCCACTTTTCTGCTCCCTCGATTTACCATTAACGCATTTATTACATAGGTACGACTGCGTGGGATAGCTGGGGTTGCCGTTGTCCTCAGGTCTAACCACCTTAGGTGTATAATCTTCATTATAAGCTTAGCTATGTATTTTATTGGAGAGAGAGAGAGAGAGAGAGAGAGAGAGAGAGAGAGAGAGAGAGAGAGAGAGAACATTTATTACCTCCGCCAACGAAGTTGGGAGGAGGTTATGGTTGCGCCCCTGTTTGTCTATTTTTCTTTGTTTGTTTGTTTGTTTGTTTGTGAACAACTTCCAGGGCACAATTTTGCTCATAGAGTAGTGAAACCTAATGGGATTAATTGTTATGTTGAGACGTGGAAGTGATTAAATTTTAGAAGCTCTAGGTCAAAGGTCAAGGTGAAGTCGAGCAAAGTCGACCGAATAAACTCTAACCTTAACCCTAAGTTCGCACTTGGTTGCCACACACACTTCAAATACGCATACGATCAAAATTGATTCTGGAAAAGGCAAGCTGGTTTCGATAAATAAACTGCCTTGATAGAGATCTGCACTCTAAGTGCTTTATTATTTCTTAACTAATTTGTAATCTTTGTCTTGTTTATATTATAACATTTTAACACCGTTTACTACTTTCAGCCATATATGGGGTCCAGAAATTTTTCCACTGTGGAAGATGTATTTATTTTTGAGTTAACATTTTTCAGAAATGACAATTGATTTAAAGTAATTATCTTCACATTTATTTACAATTATGCTATACACTTACGGAAGAGTTCTGATAATAAGCTTCGTCATTTCATATTTGCACAAATTTTCCCCATTTTTATAACTTTCCTAATTTCAAGAGATATAGTTTTCCTAAAAGTTGGGTTCGTCAAATTCTTTTATAGGTATTTTCCAATTAATGTTTTTATTTATGACATGATAACTATGAGAAATTAATTTCCTCTCCTTTCAGTAAACAATAATCGCTAATACGTCTGTGTCATTTAATTTGAAATTAAAGTTATCATTGCGTTCAAAAGTCGCTTCCTATATTTACATTTGGTAACAACCGAGATCGTGTCCATAATGTAGGTGAGCTTTTAATTGAGACCATTACAATTATTTGCGA
>NC_090726.1:156522514-156525014 GCF_036898095.1 Palaemon carinicauda
GTCTTTCCAGTGTATGAATATTCAAACCCTTTAAAATTAACGTCGGTCGAAAACATGTGCGCCTTTCACTGAGCAAAGGCACTTCTTGGGAGGAAACGCCCCTTTCTAAAATTGTCGGCCTTATACCACCTATTAGACTAAATCTAGAATTAACAATTTTTGGCTCCGGAGTTATGCCACAGTTAACATCGTCGTGAAACGGGCGTTTGGGAGGCATAGGTCACGCCAGGATGGCCTTCGTCGGGCATTAATGATTGCGTTCCCGTTGCATGTTGATGGGGATGAAGCCATCATTACGCCATTCTGGGCCAACGTAAGGAAAGAGTTAAGGAACCAAAGCACGAAGGGGTATCACCTCCCCCTTCCCGTCTCTTACTCTTCCATGGATAAGGAGTGACGTATCCTTGAATGGGTGAGATTATGGGCATTGGGCGAAATCTATGAAGGGCAATAATATTTACTTATTTTCTATTTGCATTTCGATTTTGCTGCGAGGATTTGAGAGATGTCCCGAGGATGATATATTTATATCACTTATTTACTGGGGGGGTTTTAAGTTAAGTATTGCCTCCGTTGGAATAGGTCATTCAGAGATCTGTTTAGGACAAAAAAAAAGTTTTGTTTAACGTCAGGTGCAACGGAATTTTACTAGCCTGAAAGTTGTTGTAGTCTATTGGAAACGTCCTTGTACCAATATGTGAGTCGAGAGTTCGAACTCTTCTCATGCTGGAAGTTTGTAGAAGTGTATACAACCTCAACTTCTTAGTTAGCTACTGATGGGAGGAGGGGGGGTGCTTTTGGGAGAACTTGTGAGTCTACCAGCTATGTCATCAGCAGCCATTGCCTGGTTTTCCTTATTTCTAGCTTGGGTGGAGATGGTGCTTGTGCTGTGATCATATGTATGCATGGTTGATCGCAAGGACTTAGGAAGAAACATTGTATGGTACTATTAGCAGGATTTTTTTTCTTTATCGTCAGCATAAAAAGAAATTTTCCTTAATAGGTAATAATAATAATAATAATAATAATAATAATAATAATAATAATAATAATAATAATAATAATAATAATGTCATTTGGCATCATATAACGTTGTAATACATAAAAGTAAAAGATCAGCAGTAGGTCACAGTTTACCTCCCAGGATTCTTTCTTTTATCTTTTTTTTCTTTACCGAGGCTGATGTTTTAGTTAATCACGGAAGGTAAACGAATTACTACGAATAATTTTATCCTGATCCTGTTTAACGACGCTGTGTTGCAAGCAAGACTTCATGTTCTTGAATGGCAAAGTCATGTACCTGAGTGAAGTCTTTGTTTCTTTGTGATTCCAACTGGAGAGAGAGAGAGAGAGAGAGAGAGAGAGAGAGAGAGAGAGAGAGAGAGAGAGAGTAATTATTCAGTATTAGTGATTGCTCCATGTCTAGATTGTCGGTTTCGTAGCTCGAACGTTTCTTTTCCATCTCTAAATGAACTTCATGAAGTTGTAAACACGATTATTTCATCTATAGGAAGATCGGTTTTTTATTTAGTTTTTGTCTGTTTTAAACGGAATCTGCTTGACGGAATTCAGCAGTTAACATTTAAGATCGAACATGAACTTACAATTTTAAATTAATAAGACAATAACGGTCTCTCTCTCTCTCTCTCTCTCTCTCTCTCTCTCTCTCTCTCTCTCTCTCTCTCTCTCTCTCTCTCTCTCTTACAGTATGTGCATGCATATACCTACTCATGTATTCTGAATATTTCCATTAAAGATTTATTACTCAACTCTTATAAGACTTCGTCTTGTAATTAGATCATTAATGCAAAATGTAAATCGTAAGAGGGTTTTGTGCTGATTATAGACGTAAGAAGAGGATTATTCAAACCCGTAACTATTTTTGTTCGAAGATAAGTTTTATTTTAAAGTATGATTTCACTCACGTGATATGTATATCTTTTGGACTGTATTTAGGTTTCATTCTATAAATGTATTGCGTTTTGTGATATTGTTTGATTTTATCCAGTGTTTTATAATATAGTTAATTAAAAGACAAATAAGAAAAAAGAGGTGGCACTGTTCTCTTCCGGTATTACAGTCATTTGCAAACCAAGATGTACCACCAAGAAATATTTGCACGCGAAAAGTGAAGCAAAATAGATTCTGAGTCTAGACATACAAGTTAATGTCTACGTATATACGTATATGTTTCGATAAAGAAAAATTTTTTTCAAAGCTATTTCATTGTAAGAGGTGTGTTAGAATGCAATGAAATTTACGATATTTCATTTATTGAATTCCGTTTGCGTTTTCGCATAATAACTTGTGTTGAACGTTTTCATTCAAAGGAAGTGTAAGAAGTTGATAAAAAAAAATGAAACTGAAATTAGCAACTAGGTTTCTGTTCGCAGAATAGGTGAGCATCAGACACCCACAGAGAGAGAGAGAGAGAGAGAGAGAGAGAGAGAGAGGAGAGAGAGAGAGAGAATTATGCCCTTTATAAGTGATGGACGTTTGC
>NC_090726.1:156530014-156531324 GCF_036898095.1 Palaemon carinicauda
GGAGGGCTCTCGAGCCTTGTTTGTCCGCTTGAAATCTCTCTCCTGAGCCTTGTGTGCGGGGGATTCTCGTCATGTTCTTCGTAAGAGTACAGGTGTTTTGGTGTCTTTCTCTCAGACTTTTCCGTGTATTTAGCTTTTTTGTTACTTCTTAGGAGGTAGGTATAACCCTTTTTCCAGAATATTTCCTTAAAAGTTTTTTTTTTCACTCTTTTATGTTTGATATCTTCAATGAATTTATATTTTTTCATATTTAGCCATTATATTTATTTCAGTTTTACATGTTTTTTATTTATTACCAAATACTCTGAGATGGACGATTTCTTGAACAGCTCTTCTTCATCTTTTTTTGCAAGATGTTCATTTTCGCTTCCTCGTGCCTATCTCATTTGTCTTCATGACTGGCTAACGAGGCAACCTCTGAAGTGACGCGCACTATTCCATCACTTCAAATGTGACTAAAGAAAAAAATGCGATCATTATTGCCTTGCATGGCGTCTAGTTTCGTTAACTATTTTTCTCAGCGATCAAGAGAAAGTTGACGTATTTTCGCCACGGTATACCACGGTATAGTGAATCCGATGTAAAGGGAAATTTTTATAATAAGGAAAATTGGAAATAATTCTATTCAATAGTACCTTAATACATCCAGATAAAAGGATTTTTTTTTACGTTGATCTCCTCTTTAGATACGCAAATTTTTACAAGTGTGTTTTCATATAGCACAACAAAGTCCATTTGCGAAAAAAATTATCTATATTGTCTTCGTCCCTAGTTGCATAAGTTCAAGATTAAAAATGTTACCCTTGAATTTCCACGACTTGCTTATACCATATATTTGTAGAATAAGTTGATTCAGTGGATTGTTAATTTTTGTGAGACTGATGAAAGATAAATATAGCTCTCTCTTTCTCTCTCCTCTCTCTCTCCTCTCTCTCTCTCTCTCTCTATATATATATATATATATATGTATATATATAGACATTATTATATATATATATATATATATGTGTGTGGTGTGTGTATATATATATGTAGAACATATTACATCCGTAGATTGATATTTTGTGAGACTGATGGAAAATATACTGTATATAATTCTCTCTCTCACTCTCTCTCTCTCTCTCCTCTCTCTCTCTCTCTCTCTCTGAATATGAATATATTTATATATATATATATATATAGATGAGCGTGTGTATGTTTATGGGGTATGTACACACACACACAAACAAAACACACACACACACACACATATATATATATATATATATACAGTATATATATATGTATTTATATATATATATATACGTGTT
>NC_090726.1:156531824-156549324 GCF_036898095.1 Palaemon carinicauda
GGCACAATGACACACTCTCGCTGTTTGCAGTGATGTTCAGAGGCTCCATTGAAGGACTCAAAGTGATCGAGCAAACATAACCGAAAGAAAACATTTCCCCCTTTTTCGAAAAATGGGTCCGAATGTTCGAGTTGTCGGTCAATATTGATATCAAAACATGACCTCTCCATCGGAGGGCTCTCGAGCCTTGTTTGTCCGCTTGAAATCTCTCTCCTGAGCCTTGTTTGCGGGGGATTCTCGTCATGTTCTTCGTAAGAGTACAGGTGTTTTGTGTCTTTCTCTCAGACTTTTCCGTGTATTTAGCTTTTTTTGTTACTTCTTAGGAGGTAGGTATAACCTTTTTTCCAGAATATTTCCTTTAAAAGTTTTTTTTCACTCTTTTATGTTTGATATCTTCAATGATTTATAGTTTTTATATTTATCCATTATATTTATTTCAGTATAATGTTTTTATTTTACATGTTTTTATTATTACCAAATACCCTGAGATGGACGATTTCTTAACAGCTCTTCATCTTTTTTTGCAAGATGTTCATTTTCGCTTCCTCGTGCCTATCTCATTTGTCTTCATGACTGGCTAACGAGGCAACCTCTGAAGTGACGCGCACTATTCCATCACTTCAAATGTGACTAAGAAAAAAATGCGATCATTATTGCCTTGCATGGCGTCTAGTTTCGTAACTATTTTTCTCGGCGATCAAGAGAAAGTTGACGTATTTTCGCCGCGGTATACCACGGTATACTGAATCCGATGTAAAGGAATTTTTATAATAAGGAAAATTGAAAATAATTCTACTCAATAGTACCTAATACATGCAGATAAAAAGATTTTTTTTTTACGTTGATCTCCTCTTTAGATACACATATTTTTTACAAGTGTGTTTTTAAATAGCACAACAAAGTCCTGTTGCGAAAAAAATTATCTATATTGTCTTCGTCCCTAGTTGTATAAGTTCAAGATTAAAGATGTTACCCTTGAATTCCACGTCTTGCTTAACCATATATTTGTAGAATATGTGATTCAGTAGATTGTTATTTTGTGAGACTGATGAAAGATAATATCTCTCTCTCTCTCTCTCTCTCTCTCTCTCTCTCTCTATATATATATATATATATATATGTATGTTTATATATATATATGTATATATAAATATATATATATATATATATATACATATATATATGTATATGTATATATGTATATATATATATATTATATAATATATATATACACACACACACACATATATATATATATATATACATATATATATATATATATATATGTAGAACATATTACATCCGTAGATTGATATTTTGTGAGACTGATGGAAAATATACTGTATATAATTTCTTTTTCTCTCTCTCTCTCTCTCTCTCTCTCTCTCTCTGTATAATATATATATATATGTGTGTGTGTGTTTGTGTGTGTGCATATATATAGATGAGCGTGTGTGTATGTTTATGGCTATGTACAGACACACACACACACACACATATATATATATATATATATATGTATATATATACACGTGTTTGTATGCATGTGTGTATGCTTATATGTATGGTATATACGTAACCCATTTATCTCCTAGTATTCTTATCTTCTGAAGTATAGTTATTCTCACCACTTGGCCTGGTTTGTTATTTGTAGTCGTGAACAATTTTACCTCTTTTTCACCCTGCAAAATGTGTTCAGGTTGCCAACTCTGGTGAAAGTCTGTTTTCTTTTTGTAAAGGACCTGCATTGTCTTCAAGAATTGAGTCATTTATCAAGTAAATTATCAATTTTTGTTAGTGCACTATTGTATCATAATTATTTATCAACTTTGTTCATGCTATTTCGACTAGGTATCTTTATCAGCGTTTCCTCATCTATCCGCCTCTAACCATCTCTATTCTCCATTCTCCTTATCCCTCACGCTTTCACCTCCCCCCCCCCCCTTCTACGTGGGTTGGTCCACCGGCCCTTATGACTCTCCATCATGTTGAAGGGCATCATCATCCGTCATGGGTGGATGTGGTCCTGTCTATCCCCACCGGAGCAACACAGAGGCGAGGGAGGCACGTGCTGCTTTTTCCTCACAACGAGGCAATGTCTCGGGTAATTGGGATGTGTTGCGGCCCGATGTTGAGTCGGCCCTGCTGCGTGACCCTCCTATGTAACGTCCACATGTATATCATCATCTCTTCTCCTCCCTCGACTATCCTTAACAACACCCCTTCCCCTCTCCCCCCCCCCTCCTCCTCCTCCTCCTCCTATCTCCATTTCCAAACAACCTTCATCTCGTACCGTGATTCGTACCTTGAAGGTCATTATGGTGAAGTGAATCAAACTGATGTGGAATCATGGTTTTCCTCAGACTCTCTCTCTCTCTCTCTCTCTCTCTCTCTCTCTCTCTCTCTCTCGTACTTACAAGATCGAAAATCGATTAAACATATTCTCTGCTGGCATCTGACCCTTCCCCTTCAAATTGTCTCTCCTCGGTATTCAAATCCAGGAGGTATATCGTTTGATAACGTTTTTGTTTAATTTTTATTTTTGGCTTTAATTATCTCTATTCAATTGAAAAGTAATGCCTTACATCCATTATTAATTTATATATGTATTTATCTAATGTAAATAAGTTTGTAAATTTTGTTTGTAGAGAAACAGGCTTATCTGACTGTATGATATACGTGAAATGCAGATTAAGTACACGCCGTCAGTATAATCCCTTTAAACTAGACATATGAATACCTTAATTCAGCACTTGATATTTTAATTGAAACTATATTTCTTTCAAATGTATTGATTAGAGAACTTTAAATTTATTAATGTCATTTATTATCAGGAGGATGGTTCTGACTTTACACTCTTGTCATGTGCTGTGTTTAATAAAAATCCTATCTAATTTTACCCATGAAAAACATTGTCAGTCATAAACTCCATAGCTGGACAGGAAGTCTATTTTTTTCCTTTTAATTCTTTATTATTGATATTGGTATTTTCATTTTTGAAGTCCCTCTTTTAGCGTCTTATTTTTTACCCTCTTCACTTTTATCTTCTGTAAATAACCCATTTACTTACAAGGTGGCTAATGTACTTCTTCATAAATAGGATAATATTCAAGCTTTACTCCGTTGTACTGTACTCTATCTTCAATGTGAATTTTTGTCACAATAAGTTTTTGACAGGATAGTCCTGAATGGGTATCTGATAAGGACAAATGTACTAAATTTCGCTTGTTAATCTGGAGTCCATATGGCTATTCTTGACCAAAATAGGAAGATACCATCAAAGAAAGCGGAAAAAAACCTTAGTTGAAGGGTTACAGGAGAAGGTCGACCGTTTGTTAACATACATTTTTGACTTGGTACTTATTACAGAGAAGGTTCACAAGTTGGAAAAATTATATTTTTGAGATACAGAATTAATCACGAATAAAAACTAGGGATACAATTGAAAGTTAGAATGAGTGAGGAGAAAGGGTATGGAAGAAAATGAGCATCAAGTGTTCGGAAAACGTTCAGTTGTATCTGTCATATACGGTTAATGGATTTGGACAAGACGTAAGAACGTGGGATCTGTAGGGTCAAGCGTTTTCTCGTTGCACTTTCTCAGTATTCAATGAAGGACTAGATGCAAGTAAATATATGGCCTCTCGGATATTGGTGACGATTCTTGAATGATCCGCTTAGGAACATTTACAAACGACATATTGAAAGTTTAATTTTATTTTAATCTTTTATTAAATTACCCTCGCGTCTTCATTTGTCGTTTCTCTTGAGATATCTAAAAGCAACTCTCGCGCTGTTTTTTTTTTCTCTGTATGTACATTAAGTCATATGTATTGTTTTATCGTTAACGTGATCTTTTTTTTCAGGATTGGCTGTTCCAGCCTCCCCAAGTCAGGATCACCATCCATTAAGGTATGTATTTAGTTAATGGGAATATAGTTTTCGTTATTTACCGTATGCTTTGCTATTTTTAGAATATTTTCATCATGATTTATGCAGGGTGTTTGAATGTAGACTATAGAGTAAGTTTTATTATTCAAATATCAAGAGTTATCCTCATGTTTACCGTTTATATGCAACTTATATATATATATATATATATATATATATTTATATGTATATATATGTGTGTGTATGTATATGTTTGTGGTGTTGTGTGTATACATATATGATCATAAATTCATAAGTGTATATATTAGTAATTTATATATGTATGTATATATTTATATATATGTATATATATACATATAATATATATATATATATATATACATACTTGTATATATATTGTATATAATGTAATGCTGTACATACACACATACATATATATGTGTGCGTGTGTATATGTATATGCATATATACATATATATTTTAGTAGATTTTGCATGCACTTTTCCACATTGTAAATAAAAGAGTATCGTAAATAATATACGTATACATACAGTATATATATATATATATATTTATAGTAAACATACTGTGTATATATATATTTAAAATAACATACTGTATATATATATATATATATACTGTATATACATAATATACTGTGTATATATATATATATATATGTATATATATATGTATATATATATATATTTGTGTGTGTGATAATATATGTGTATGCATATACTGTATGTATACAGTATGTATATCTATATATGTATGTAAGGTAGGTAGATAGGTAGGTATAGTTATGTATGCAGAATATAGCGTACCGATTGCGCTTGGTATATTGACCTCACATATAGATGTGCCTATTTACTCTTGAATTTGCATTTATTTTTGAAAACAATTTGGAACAAGTTGACGCCCTCTATCAAAGTCCAAAGAAAGAGATTAAGTCGTTGCGGTCCTTTTAGTGACTCCCCAGCAGGGTGAAAGGGTAGGCCAAAAGAGGGAAGGAGGGCTCTTGTTTTTATTTTAGGGGGAGGGGGCGCACTTCGAAGTAAACAGATAATAAAAGTCAAGAGCAAACACGCCCAAAACACATTGTTAAATGACCCGGAACACAGGGGGCCCGCCGGTGAATGTAGGCTAATGTTAGGAAAATACAAATAGTTCAGCCTTAAGCGCCAGGGAAGAGAGCCGGGTAGATAAGCGGACAGGACCGACGATAAGAACTTTTATGTGAAAATGGTAAATGTTTTAATTACGTAAACAGATCTCTCTCTCTCTCTCTCTCTCTCTCTCTCTCTCTCTCCATAATGCAGTCCATTGATCTCCTGGATGCAAAATTTGCAAAATGTCGAAAAATTATCTATTTCCAATTTTTTTTACTCACGCTTTGATGACAGAACTTTAGGTCGTTGTTATTAAAGAGAATATTTCTCTCTCTCTCTCTCTCTCTCTCTCTCTCTCTCTCTCTCTCTTTTCTCTCTCTCTCTCTCTCTCTCTCTCTCTCTCTCTCCTTAAAACCCCGTCAATTGATTTCCATTATGGAAAATTTTGATAAATATCCCGGAAAATGTCAACAAATTCCCCATTTTCCTATTTCTTTATTGACGTTTTCATGACAGAACGTAAGATCCTTGTTATTGAAGAGAATATTTCTCTCAGAAGAAAGAATAAATATATTGTTGATTATAGTTACGATAACTGACTAAGAAACAAGTATTAATTCCAATAATAACAAAAAGATTATCAAGAATATTATTATATCTTCCGTTGCTTGCCGCCCTCATCATAATGTAGTCGATGCCTTAAATATTTTTCTGTCTGTTATTGCGATTGGTTGGCTGACGAATCCTCCGTCGATCCGTCAGTGTCTTAGAGCTATGAGAGCCTCTTGATTAGATTTTGAATAACTTGGCAAGGATACATATGGTGAAGTCTCTCTCTCTCTCTCTCTCTCTCTCTCTCTCTCTCTCTCCCAATTAACTTTTTTGGATGCAAAATTTAGAAAATTCGAAAAATGGCCTTTTTTTGTATTTTTTACTCGGTTTTCATGACAGAACTTTTGATCCTTGTTATTAAAGAGAATTCTCTCTCTCTCTCTCTCTCTCTCTCTCCTCTCTCTCTCTCTCTTTGGTGCTTCAATAGCAGATTTATGATTATGACAAGGGCTCATTGTTGTTATAGAAGTTTAGGAAGGTTTCGTAACCGTGTCTTATATTAGCTGTAGTTATAAGAAATGATATCGCTATTCCAAGAATAGAATAGTTCTTCGATTTTTTTTTTCAGTTATTATTTACTTGAGATTCATTAACAAAATATCTTATTTTCTATTCCTTTCTGCTGAATTGAAACATGCTCTATTGCTCATCGTAGAAAATTATGAACTTTTTAATATTCTTTTCAGTTTTAGTATAATTCTGGTGTTTCATTATATTAAGAAAAACCCTCGAGTCTTGAAATGTTAATCTTGTTTGTTCCCTGATTTTTTTTCTTTACAACATCCATCAAAATTTGTTATGGAGTATTCCTTTTGATGGATTTCTTTATAACGTGATGAATTTATTAGTTTGTATATATTATTTTTGGTTCCCAAGGGAGTATTACATTGAAGACTTCCATCCATCAGATGTTAAGACAAAATCATTAGAATCGATAATTTGTTCACCGGAAAAGATTATGTTTTTTCTTGGACTTAGGTCGTATTTTATTGGCAGTCATGTTGTGATAAGAGTTTAATTTAGAGTGAGAATTATGATTTACGAAAGTTATTTTCAAGTATTTTGTAGACTAAAAATTCAACTACAATCATTTATACCTGGAATTTGAAACTAATGCAACAGAAATTTATATGTGTTCTCGAGAGATTTATCCAAAATTGGTCACATTTCAATAATCCTTGAAAATATCTTACCGCTCGTACCGCTTAATATGACTTATGGAGACGGGTATGCCCTTTTAACGCTGCATAAATCTCATTTATGCATATCCATTATCATTGAGTTGAACTTACCGCCCAAATATCGAACGAAAGAATTTCTGGCTACCGAGGCAACTGCCCTCATTGATGAAGTTGTAACCATCTCATCTGTCATATTATCCGAATTCATAGTTCTCACTAGCAAAAGCAATGTATACTTTCATGGAAGTTAATTGTAGGTATGCAAACAATATTGGTCTTGCCCAGGAGTAGGATCCATGCTTGACCTTCCTCTGCATGTGTTGGGTATTGCCAACTCTTTCGTCAACCGATTTCATCTTTTCTATTTCCAACTTATCTCTTCCTTTTAAAGGTTTAAAGGCTGCTCATTGAATGGCAGAGGCAAGGGACAGTGATCTTTCCCTATCAAGCAATATGCCTTAGAGACTGACCATATATACATATGATCACCGCCCAAGCCCCCTTTTCCATCCAAGCTAGGACCAAGGAGGGACAGGACATGGCTGCTGATGAATCGGCAGATAGACCTATAGGCTCCCCTAAACCCCCTCAACCTTAGCTCACAAGTGTGGTGAGGTGTGCAGCGACCAAAGGAAACTAATAAGTTTGATCGGGACTTGAACCCCAGTCTGGTAATCACCAAACAAGAACGCTAACACCAGGACACCAGATGTCTGATATGTCATCGCGAAAAGGAAAAATGTATGGGCCTTTATGTAACAGTTTCTCCGGAACCATATATCATCTGAATTGCATCCTCAATATCTTTGTTATTTTAATCGAAAATTAGTTATTTATATAATCACTGTCACAATGTATCACGAATTCAAGACGAATATCAAGAGTTTAGATGATTTATTCTTATTAGTATTATATTATTATTAATATTATTATATTAGAATAAGAATATATATAATATATATATATATATATACATATATATACATATATATATATATATATATATACATATGCTATATATATATAATTATATATATATATATATATATAGAGAGAGAGAGAGAGAGAGAGAGAGGAGAGAGAGAGCACTTTATCATGGAGTGCCTTGTTTTGCCGAGATGCGTTACTAAGATATATACAATGTATGTGTATATATATATATATATATATGTGTGTGTGCGTGTGTGTGTATATATATATATATATATATGTATATATATATAATAAATCTTATATATATACATAGAGAGAGAGAGAGAGAGAGAGAGAGAGAGAGAGAGAGACCCTAATATCGAAGGCAGGCTTGCGAACCTGCTGGAGTATTGAGAATATGCGGCACTTTCATGGGTGGCAGAGGTTGAGTCTCCTTCTTTGTGCCCTTCATGCTGGGAGCACGTTTGCAGTTTAAACTACCTCTTGTGAGGAAAGTAGAGAGAGAGAAATATGAATGAAATTGTACTTGAGAATATATGATTGAAGGTAATAATGCTTCTGCTTAAAAGTGACATAATATATACTCTTAATGTATGGCATGGACACCCATATTAATCCAGAAAAGCTGTTTCCACCTTTTTTGACGTTGAAGGTTGTTAAAGGTGCTTGTACTTCCTAATGGGAAAAATATACTGTATGGGCTTAGCTTGTGCATAAAGTAAAGAATTACGCTTCAGTTTTTAAAAGGCCTGAAAGAAAATAAGTTTAGGCTAGCCAGATTGCGTGTAAACATCAATCACAAAAGTATGGTTATTAATATGTTGCAAATTAGTGCTTTTTTTTTTGCATGTAGGTGTTGTAAGTTATTGAGTTGTCTTCTTTAGTTGGACGCGAGCTCTACTCTTATCTATTAATTTGTAAACTGAGATTTGATTGACATTTATCATATATCCTCGATAGATAACGCTTCTTGCCAGCTTTTAATGAGAATTGAAGAGCTTTGTCACATTATAATTTTTTTTATTATCTTTTCTGGTAATATGCATGTAGTGAAACTGCCAAATAGTTGCTTAACCCTTAAGTTAAGGGAACTGCACCTTTCAACAAACATTTAAAGACCATTACCATTCCAGAAGCTACTCCATTAATGAAATGGAAATATTTCAGGGTAGAGGTTGTATGTAACACCAGGTACTGTTCTGTTTAGCAAAATTCTTAAGTGGCTCTTTGTTTTGGTTTGCCATTGTTAATTGAGGGGTAGTTTTTTTTTTTTCATTATTATAGTTTGTCCTTCAGGAATCATTATTGTTATTTTCAATTATTATTATTAGGTTTCATGAAAATAGTTAAGTTTAATTGTAATGATTTTAATGCAGTTTGTCGTATTTTAAGAGCACCAGTTGTACAGTGACTCAGAAAAGCAAATACCCCCATGAGCTGCTAACAGCGATGGTAACACTGTACTGTACATAACAATCAGAGATATAGGGGTGAGGAGGGACGTTTCAGGGGAGAAGAGATTGTAAAACTGCTCTAAACACTGACTCAGTTCAGCCGAAAAAAACATTAGTGTCATTACACAAACTATCAGGCATTAATGTGGTATTTGTTCACTTCAGGTTCCAGTGAAACTGTCGATCTTATAAGGATAAACCCGGTTCTGAATTAGTTGATAAGGTATCACTTTAATCTATCCAAGTATTTTTTAAACCAGTCACAACAACTTTCATACGATTTTGAGCTTAGTATAATATTTAAATGTATTCAACTGGAGGGTTTTCACTGAATATTTTCCCTTCTCAATTATTTTTTATTTGAAATATTAAATCTCTCTCTCTCTCTCTCTCTCTCTCTCTCTCTCTCTCGTAATGGCGTATGGATATGGTGAAATTTCTGGGTCATGGGGATCGTTTACCCATAATATGCAAAGTCATCACATTTCGAGCAATAATGTACGATTTTTTCATTGTAATCGCTAAATAGTTAAGAATTAAGAGATCGTTTAGGATTATTATCGGTATTATCAGATTTGAGTTTAATTACATCTTAGTTCTTTGTATATTAGCGTAGTATTATGCGGCGTCATTCTCGTGTAATATATCGGAGCGCTTTTTATTTGCTGAGAATTTTGCATAATTGTATACAATTCATGAAATTACCTTAATGTAAGTCAGATTCCATTAAGATTATCGACCCATTTAGTTAAAGAGCTTTGTGGTTTGATGTCAGGGTCTTTAGATGGTGTATTAGCCTGTATAAAGCTCCCCATTAAAGTCATTACAATAACCAGCCGTGTACCCGTATGAAAGTTGCATTGGATTCATTTATTCTATGTAACAGCAGGCTGTGGACAGCTCTAAGTTTTTTTTTTTTTTTCTGCCAGGTTCTGTTATTTGACCCTTATCTTTTTGTATGGAGTACATTATGTACAGTATATTAGTTTCTATAACCTTTTCTAC
Organism: Palaemon carinicauda; assembly: GCF_036898095.1. Lineage (NCBI taxonomy): Eukaryota > Metazoa > Arthropoda > Malacostraca > Decapoda > Palaemonidae > Palaemon > Palaemon carinicauda. Next base: position 156,542,013 of record NC_090726.1, read on the forward strand.
CATATTAGGTTTTTAATGATAATGGCTCTGTGCAATAACATTTTTATATCTGTCATTTATTATTTGGTACACAAACACACACACACACACACACACACACACATATATATATATATATATATATATCTATCTATATATATATAGTATATATATATGTATACATATATCTATATATAATATATATATATATATATATATATAATTCATACATACACACACACACACACACACACACACAAACAAGTATAACTTCATCGCTTGCGATATGAAATTAACTGTTAGTTTCTCAGTGACTGTTTTCATTCACTAAAATTTATAACGTTCAATTCAAACACGGAAATATTATTGACATGAACTGTAATTTCTTTTCTATTAGATTATACAGTTACCTTTGCCATTCGATACAATTTTCCTTGGTTTAAATCGTAGGTCCAATTTTTTGTTAATACAATTGGTTGTCTAACGTAGAGCTTAACTTGTTCTCTAATGAGGTTAATACCTGGCAGTTATAGTACTAATTTATGCCTATACAGATCTTTAGAGGTTTCGTTTAATCCTTTGCAAGAATTTTTTTGTTGTTGAATACAATGGACAGCATAGGGTAACTCGTACATTTTGGTTCTTTGTGTAACTGAAAAATATTTAGAGGGAAATTCCTTGCTGTTTTATTTCGTCATGGGCTAAAAATAATTAGACTAATGAAAACATGTACAGTGTGTAAATTCAGAAGAGTACAGCTTGAGTTTTACCTTAATGGTGATTGAAGCTCTGGGCAATATTTAACTAAATGGTATGATATAATTTTTTTTTTATTCTGACATTTGTAAACTCATTCTGCATATATATATATATATATACTGTATATATATGTGTGTATATATATATATATATATATACTGTATATATATATTACTGTATATATATATACATATATATATATATATATATATATATTCGAAATTCTATTCATTGCTGTCATTTAAGATCCCAATTTCCTACTTATGCTCTTATTTTTTTTTCTTTGCTGTGTTTAAATACATGATAATCAATCTTACGTTGAATTTCTATTGTGTTGATCTCCGACCAGAGTTTTACCTCCCCCCCCTTCTCTCTCTCTCTCTCTCTCTCTCTCTCTCTCTCTCTCTCTCTCATCTGTAACAATGAGGCCTGAAGGGACTGCTCTCATTGTTTACTTAGAGTCCTCTCTGATGTAAGACGTTTCGCGTATGCGTTGTTTGATATAATCTGGATCAAGTTAGCCTTCCAGACCATCAACGGCACAGGCGCTCGGTGCTAAAAACTGCGCTGTGTGTTAGTGCCTTTGACAAAAGCTTTATGTAAGGCACTTGTCAGTATCAATGGAACAACTTTACTGGTGTCTACACAGCCAGCATGAACTTCTTTGAATATGTATGGGTGCACCGGCATGACTCGGTGATATTCAAATATGCATCTGTAGGACATTTGCATACTCACTTTTTTGTGTGTGTGTGTGGACGAGTGTGTATGTGTGTGTACGTGCTCTATTGTGCCGTGCATATGGATGAACCAAGTTCTAGGCACTTCTTGCATGACGTCACTTTACGTGTGTCAGGCAATTCTTTCCTCGTGCTTTTGCATGCGAAAGAAAATGCCATCTTGATTCACTATTCGTTCGGTTATGAGTGAGGAAACAAGAGAAAGAGATGCGGTCATGAAAATTTCATTGTTCAACATTGCAATCGAGGACGAGCGAAGATGAATTTTACACGGCTTGTTGTTCACTTAATTATGATATTCGAGCGGAAGTATTGTAGGCGTCGACAGTTTGAGCTCATTCTGTGCATGCTGTTTTTTCTAGAAAAAATCACATGATGTTCATTTCAGTCTTATCTTCATGGGCATTCCAATTAAGGACAAGCTAATTCATGCCAGGCTTTGTACTTAAAGGTTGTAGTTTTAAAGTACAACTGGTGATAAAATCTTGTACTTGCTGTAACAAAGAGAATTTATTAATTTATTTTTTACGTTCTTTGTTTATTTATTTTTCATATATTTCCGTCGTATTCTTAGTGCATCATTTGCAAAGGCAAAGGTTACTCTTAATCTCTGATATTAGATTTGAGTTAGTCATAGTATTTATTGTTATCATGATATGAACATCTTTGAGAAATTCGCTGTATAGTGTTGTATTATCTGACTATTCCTGTGATTCATGTTTGGGAGAGAACTTATTGTTTTCTGTGACAGTACGAGATGGTGTTTAGAATCCCTGTTCCTTTACAGCCATGTGTTCTGAAAAGTTTTTACAAATCGGTGTATAAGAAAAAATCACTATACATGCGCACTTAGAGTACATGTTACATTTTTTTTTTCCTATACCTGATAAAATATTAATCGCATTTTTTTCAAAATTTTAATTTCATATAAATCAAGCTTCTGCCCATTGTAAAAGTGTTGAATAGTTTTAAAAGGAAAAACAGCGTAGTCAGAAAATCAAGAGAATTAATTTTATCGGTAATTTGTCCTACTTTCCAATTTCAATTTTACTCACGCTCCTCTATAAACCATCACATTAATTAGGTGTAATATTTATTTTCAATTGATATTCTCAGACTATTTTATCTAGTTTTCTCAGGGTGAGACTGCAGTTACGATTGCTCTGTATTTAGAATATTAACTGAACTGATGTTACGACATTTGCTATAAATGCTTTAAAAGCATCGCTCTTTGGTATTCAGGTGATGAGAATTACAGTTTTCTTTTAACTTTTGTTTATGGGTCAATAACCTTCTTATGAGCATGATTCACTGAGAATGCTCTGCGACTCAGTTTTCTTTATTGCAAGTTATTCAGTGTGTAACGCTTCTCGGGATTTGGATATAGCTATGATGGATATTAATCTTTTAAACATTATGATGTTGATTTTGCATTTACTTCCATATATAAAAGAAACGGCATATTTTGATGATTTTATTTATATCAGTTATCTTTAGATTACTCTTCTTGACAAATAGAAAAACTACAATAACTATTTTTGTGAGCCTAAATGTGCTTTGGACGTAAGGATATGCTCAAGATATTTTTTTTTTTTTATTTATTTGAATGCAGTTTCTTGAAATTGTGCGAGTTCTATTAATCCTTGGGATAGGTGATTCAAGTTAACTTCAACACGCTTCTTGGATGTTAGGTACCTCGTTATATAACAAGTAATTGAATATTACTGCCCTTACGACGGAAACTTAAGTTGAAAGGTCATTGACATGTAGCTTAGCTTTTTTCCTTTAGGATATATCTTTTTAACCGGTATGAGGCCATTGGAGTTTCTAGAATGTTTTTAGTAAAGTTTTTTATTATTAGTAAAGAACAGGTTCATATATTTACATCAGTATCAATAGAGGAATTTAGTACTTGTTTTTTAAGTTTTATTATTATTATTATTATTATTATTATTATTATTATTATTAATATTAGTCTAGATATGATACTAGTTGGAAAAGGAGGATGCTATAAGCAGAAGTGCTCCACCAAGGATAATAGTCCAGTAAGGAAAAGAAAAAAAGGAAATATAGAATAATGTGCCGGAGTGTATCCTCAAACATGAGAACTCTAACCCAAGACATTGGAAGACCATGGTACAGAGGATATGGCACTACCCAAGACTAGAAAACAATTTTATGACTTTGGAGTGTCCTCCAAGAAGAGCTGCTTTACCTTAGCTAAAGAGTCTTCAACCTTTACCAAGTGGAAAGTAGCCATTGCACAAGTACAGTGCACTACTTAACCCCTTGAGTGAAGTATTTTTTCGGTTATCTTAGCGTTGTCAGGTGTATGAAGGAAGAGGGGAACGTGTAAAGAATAGACCAGATTATTAGGCGTATGTGTAGGCAAAGGGAAAATTATTTATAACCCGAGAGTGATGCAATGTAATACTATCCGGCCAATCAAAGGACCCAATAACAATAAAACGGTAGTATCTCATCGTGTGGCTGGTGCATTGACCAAATAGCGGAATAAGTGTTTTACAAGGGACAGTCACATATGTATTAAATTTTACTTCATCAATAAAAAGTTACTCATATGTTAATACATTTGTTTTAGTGTTGGAGTTTTTTTTATCTCCTAAAGAGTACTTTAAGGTCTATTATTTTCTTCATTCTTTAAGATTATCTGAAAAGAAAAACTCCCAAAAGGGCAAAGAGTTCTTTTATTCTTTATATTGAATGTGTTCGCTTATTCTCCTTGAAATGAAAAATGAAAATAGCACCTTTACACCAGCAAGAATTACGTAAATTTTCATAATCCATTCGCTTACTTGCTTGTTACTTCATTACTGACTTCATATATTTAAATGTTGACGGCATGTAAAAATGTTTAAAGAAAGTATGTGTGAAATACTGTCTCGTGGCATAAAAGCACAAATTTGCCTAATCTTATATATCAAATAATTTCATTGTGTTGATATTTTTAGCAGAGAACATTTTGGAAAAAAAACATAAATATAACGTGTCCTAAAATCGGTATGACCTTTTTTTTTTCTTATTTTAAACGAATTTCACTTTTATAGCCAAAAGTAGTTTATATTTCCTTACCCAGACATTTAATCTTTTTGTCCTGAATACTTAGAAGGGCAGAGGGAACAAACACCGTCGGTTCGATGAAAGAACAGAAGCACATCTCTTGCCAAAAGCAAGAAGGGAAGGGCCGGGAGTGGATGAGGTCAAAGCCGCAATTGCTTGAGATAAAGGGATGGGTAAGTATCACTTGGAGTCCGGGAATGGCCCGCATGGGTCATGGGCCATGGGACATGGGGGTGGGGGTTGGATAAACGAGGATTTAAGATGGAGGATCCTCAAGAGGCAGTCGTATAAAAATTGTGAGCACCCATTTTAGAGAGCAGGCTCAAACACCAGCAGGAGCGAGCTGTCTTAACTCGGTGGTGACGTCAGTTCCATTGTTTGATGTGGAGACAGAGATTTGTAGGTCTGATTTTAGATTTGCTGAGCAGTGTTTGTTGTAGTTAATTGCTGTGGTTTTGGTTTATTTGCCCATTTTACCAGGGTGGGAATTATTTAATTTCACTAATATTTTTTCCATAATATTCTATGTCGTGATCTTTGCTTGCTTATTTTTCAAGGTCAAGAATTATGTAATTTTACCTCAGTTCTTTCCCAATATTCAACGTTATTAAGGCTATCGTCTCCATTATTATCTAGAATAAGCGACTCAGTGGCTCAAAATATTCTCTATTTTTGCATTGAAAATTAAAGTTTGCTATAAAATTGTATCATGTCGTATGGATCAAATTATGTTGAGAGAGAGAGAGAGAGAGAGAGAGAGAGAGAGAGAGAGAGAGAGAGAGAGAGAGAGAGAGAGAGAGAGAGTATTTTTGGGCAAATCATAAAACTTTTATTAAGTTTATTTTATGGTGAGTAGGTTACTCGTCGCGTGTACTTGCTTTGGGATTCTATTTTATGTTTAACTATACAATATATTTTGGGAAGTTAGTCAAATAAAACTCTCTCTCTCCTCTCTCTCCTCTCACTCTCTCCTCTCCTCTCTCTCTCTCTCTCTCTCTCTCTCTCTCTCTCTCTCTCTCCTTGCTTTTAGAGCTATGGCGATATCAGTTTTGCTGACCTGTCCGGTTCTGAGCTCGGCTGCATTCCTCTTACAAAAGCATTAACCTTCGAGCCAGATAAACCTTGAGCTAACTACGTTCTTCAAAGTATCCACAGCATCAGTCAAGGATGAAGATCAGTGACTCTCATCTAATTTTTCGGACTGGGCAAGAAGAGCCGACCAGGAAGAGTTCAGAGTAAAAGGGTGCCGGCTCTCCACAACTCTATTATTTTCATTACAACATTGGTTTTATTATTAAACCTTTATTTTCCCCCTTTTCTTTTTTTTTTGTCTCGATACAATTCTCGATGCAATTTGTAACTGTTCATTTGCTATGTCCTGAAGATCGTCATCAACTTGTTGCAATTGCCATTGATTCTTATCAACACGAGATTCTCATTAGAGCTGACCGGCAGCTTTTGATGTGTTTTCGCCCCCGTCCAGTCTGGTAGACGCTAGGGTCTAAAAACAATGGGGCCATTTCCCATGTGATACTTTCATGCGACGAACAGTCGCCAAAAGAATGCTCAGTAAGACCTCTGTCCACGTGTCTGATTTGACTTAAACCTCACCGCAGGTCAATGGAAAAATATTTAAATCTGACTTCATTTTTTCCTGAACATGTCTCCTACAAGTCGATAAAGAGATTCCAATTCGATTTAGTTCCTATAAACATAGGAATGAAAATGTTCTTGGCTACGGACAACCACGAAATTCATCAACAATTTTCGTAATTTTTTTTTTCCTTTTTTGCATCTCTATAGAAGCGAGAGAAACTTCGGCTTGCAATTCACTTAAGATCTGATAAGGAACTCGGAGGCTGGAGTTATGAGGGAGATGGAACAACTGATTACGACCGCCCAAAGGGATCTTGTCGGCACTGATGGATCATAACAGGAGGAAATGACACACCAGCTCAGAGAGAGAGAGAGAGAGAGAGAGAGAAGAGAGAGAGAGAGAGAGAGAGAGAGAGAGAGAGAGAGGAGAGAGAGAGAGACGAGAGGTGGAGAATTTCGAGAAAGGGTTGATAACATCTCTTGTAATTGGGGAAGGGGATGGCGATTATTAAGATTGAGTACAACACTGACGAATTGTCTGGTAAATGAATTTGATCGATGATAAGGTTTAGGTAATGGAAAAAGGGACAAAGGTCAGGAAGGGTATAAATGCTTTGTTATATATCGGGACGTAAGGATGACTTTCTAAGCTGTTGCAACATAAGAACTATTTGAGAATTTTTAATAGAAAACCAATGGTTTTCCTTTGTCAAAAGAAAGTGGCCAAACTGTAAAATTTCCAATGGCAAATTGTTGATGAATATCTCTTTTTGAAGGATAAACACGATTTTTCATAAATGTAGAGCAAAGGATTTTTTATAAATAGAATAAGTTGATAAGTCCTTGTTATAATTTTTATTTAATTGCATTTCATTTAATTCAATTTTAGACCTTTAGTAAAACAGAATTTTTTTCAGTAATTTTCCTAGTACAGTCTATCTCTCGGTCTGTTTGTCTGTCAGTTTTTATATCTTCTGACTGCCATTTACCGATACTGTGCTACAGGTAACGCGAATTGACCATTTTATTTTTTCTTGAGGCATTTTATATTGTTCTTACGACTTGATCATCATCATCATCATCATACCTATTTCGGAGTTAGAGGAGTTATTGTATTTTTTTACAGACATGTTAAAGTAGGGTTTAATGCATTGTTA
>NC_090726.1:156559324-156581824 GCF_036898095.1 Palaemon carinicauda
AACCAGTTTCACTATTATGCAATCTCCTCCATTAAATTAATTCGATAGGCCATCTTTGCCTGCTGCTATGATTCCTTTCCTTGCTTCTCTTACTGTTACATCTGGCACTGGCTCAGGTGTTTCATTATTTCTGTCGAGCATGCAGCGTATAGAAAATAAGTTGAGGTTTATGATGAGATTTTTAGTGACATAGTGAAACGTAGGTCAGAATATGTAGGCAGGATAGTGACTAGTTTGGTATGAAATTAGATCTAAAACTTGGGTGTGATATAACTCATTTGCTGTTCAATTTCATTGTAGATGATGTCATGTTTGAGACGAGAGAATATAAGTGGATTTAGGTGTGAAGTTATGGATATAAAGATGTGTTGTGAATGCAGTTGCAAATGTTTGATATATGGAGATGATACTGAGCTGATCGTGGTGTTTGGAGAGTAACGGTAGAAAACAGCAAAAGTACTAGAAATTCTTTGGAAGATGAAAAATTTGAGAGTGTATATCAGCATGAGTAAGCTTATGAGAGTAAATGGAAACCAGGAGCATAAGGCATTGAATATTTAAAATGTTTGGTGAAAGAATGAAAGTTGTTAACTCAAGTTGGTATTTTGGAGGAAAAGTAATTCTTTATAGTGAGATAAGAGTATATGTGAAGGATGAAAGGTAGCAGGGTATTTGTAAACGATTGGGAAGAGACTTGATACGACTGTTGGGTTCATTTTGAAGTCTATTATGAGATGCGATCACACTTGCGCAGTTAAGCTGCGAATGGAGCAGCCGCAGCCAGAGTCAATACTGATACCCGCAGCCATCCGCGTTATCAGAACTTATGTTTGACCGTAACATCCGCTGGGATCTGCCACCTAATCTCATAAGTGATCATTTGCTCCAGGATATTGAAAAATCCCTGTGGATGAGCAACATCCGTGTTATATACGCACCTTTACCGAACTGCATTCGCAAACATCCGTACTTTATCGGAGCCTTCCGTACTTTCCGGTAACGAGAAATGTGCGTAGAAAGTACGGTAACATGTGCGTAATTAGTACGGAGGATGCGTTGAAAGTACGTCTGGCATCGGAGAAAGTACGGGTGGCGATTGAGATAGTACGGGTGCCAGCAGAGGAGCCACATTAAGTACGCACTGAAGAGTTCAAACAGGGAATAATGTAATCAAAACATTTAATCAAAAGTTATTTTTCCTAAACTTCATCATATCCAAGGTAGGAAATGTAAGTAATAAGTGAAAATAGAAATTTTCGTTAAAAAATTATAGAAATAAGGGAAACTAATTTAAACAAGTTAAAAGAGGAATTAGGATGTCAAGAAAATATATTGACAACATTGCATAAAATGACAGATTTTATATAAAATATTTTTAAGTTACGCACTTAAGTAAAAAACTTTCATTTAAACTCCTAGAGGTCAATACTATCCAATGACATCCTTGCTCTATCCCTCAGTGCTGCCTCTACCACCATCCTCGGGTATCCGCGAAAAAAACATTTCGACAAAATGACCGATCCACCGCTCAATCCGTAAGGTTCCTATGATCTCTGTATTTTATGCAAAAATTAGATCAAATTCTATACTTGCTCTGTTCTGCCACAGCTGTACTCTTTACAGTGCATCCTTGCGTTGGTTTGCTCGAGCTGTAAGTGAAATGTAGATGTTGCGTCTAAAATAAAGATAAAAATTGTAACTGGTGTAATGAACTACTTGTGTAGTGTACATAGCTGAAAAGGAATTGATTAGGAGAGAAATTTGGAGGTGTATCAAAGGTGGAATAAAGGTAGTGTAAATATAAACATGGACTAGGGGCTTTTAAGGTAGTTCAATCATGTGGTAAGAATGGACGACAGTAAGATAGCGGTAAGAGAGCACTATAGTGAAGATCTGGAAGGTAAGAGGATAGGAAGACCCAGGAGGGATTAGACAAATGATGTACAAGACGTATTGGACAGGAAATATTAAGATGTCCAGGATGTGCAAAGGTAATTAGTATTTTGATAATCCGAAATTAAGAAATATATATACAGTATATATATATATATATATATATATATATATATATATATATATATATATATATATATATATATGTATATATACACACACATATATATATTTATATATATATATATATATATATATATATATATATATATATATATATATATATATATATATATATATATATATTATTATTATTATTATTATTATTATTATTATTATCATTATTATTATTATTATTATTAATTGCTAAGCTAGAACCCTAGTTAGAAAGCAGGATGCTATAAGCCAAGGGTCCCCAACAGGGAAAATAGCCCAGTGAGGAAAGTAAACAAGAAAAAATAAGGTATTTTAAGAACACTAACAACATTAGAATAAATATTTTCTATATATAAAAATTTAACAAAACAAGAGGAAGAGAAATTAGATAGAATAGTATGCCCGAGTGTACCCTCAAGCAAGAGAACTCTAGCCCAAGACAGTGGAAGACCATGGTGCAGAGGCTATGGCACTACCCAAGACTAAATAGCAATGGTTTGATTTTGGAGTGTCCTTCTCCTAGAAGAGCTGCTTTTACCAAGAGGAAAGTAGCCATTGAACAATTACTGTGCATTAATTAACCTCCTGGGTCAAGAATTGCTTGGTAATCTCAGTGTTGTCAGGTGTATGAGGACAGAGGAGAATCTGTAAAGAAAAGGCCAGACTATTCGGTGTATGTGTAGGCAAAGGGAAAGAACCGGAACCTGAAAGAAGGATCCAATGTAGTACTGTCTGGCCAGTCAAGGGACCCCATAATTCTCTAGCGATAGTATCTCAACAGGTGGCTGGTGCCCTGGTCAACCTACTATACACACACACACACACACACACACATATATATATATATATATATATATATATATGCATATGTATACATATATATATGTATATATATACATATATATACATATATGTATATATATATATATATATATATATATAGAGAGAGAGAGAGAGAGAGAGAGAGAGAGAGAGAGAGAGAGAGAGAGAGAGAGAGAGAGAGAGATAGAGGAAGAGAGAGAGAGAGAGAGAGAGAGAGAGAGAGAGAGAGAGAGAGAGAGAGAGAGAGAGAGAGATAGAGAGAGAGAGAGAGAGAGAGAGAGATATTATATATGTATGTATGTATGTATGTGTGGGTATATATATATATATATATATATATATATATATATATATATATATATATATATATATATATATATATACTGTATACTGTATATATATCCTTTCTGAGTCGGGATACTTGAAGGTGGTGAAAGAGCTTGCTTATCGCCACGATCATAAAAGTTATACTAGTCAGGGTGACAGGATCCCAGAAAACCTCAAATCGAAATCAATCAATCAAGCAGGGTGATCAGACAAAAATCTCCCTCCATACACCAATCCGCCCCGGCCAGCATGGTGATGGAAACTGACCTGACCCCCGACATGAATGGTCATGTCTGATGGCTTTGTCCTGAAGTGGGCTAGAAAAGGCTGGCTGCTATATATATATATATATATATATATATATATATATATATATGTATGAATATGTATATATAGATATATGTATAGATATATGTATAGATATACATATATATGTATATATGCATATATATGTATATATATACATATATATGTATATATATGTGTGTGTGCGCGTGTGTATATATATATATATATATGTATATATATATATATATATATATATATATATATATATATATACATATACTGTATATAGATGGCCCGTGCCGCGGAGGAAACACTAGGCTACACCACCAAGAAACGGCAGGATTGGTTTGATGAGAATGATGCTACCATCTCTCTTCTCATTGAAACCAAACGACAAGCACGCCTGACTTTGGAAAACCAACCAGCAGCAGCTAACAAATGTGCTCACAAGGTGGCTGAAGCTGGTTGCCAAAGAGGGATCCGTGAAGCCCAGAACACCTGGTGGTAAAGAAAAGCTGCAGAAATACAGAGTTTCGCTGACCAACGTGACCTGCGCAGCTTCTATGCAGCAACAAAGGAAATATTCGGTCCCACACGGTCATCAGTGGGCAACCTGAAGGACGCGGATGGGGCCACGACCATCACCGACAGCGAGGGCATCCTGGCCAGGTGGAGGTCCCACTTTGAGAACCTCCTCAATGACCAAGCAGACACCCCAGACGACCTCCTGCGAATGACCCCGCAGCATCCCTTCCGTCACTGGATGGCACTACCACCCTCCATCCATGACTTTAACAAGGCCCTGCAGCGCATGAAGCCCGGCAAAGCTCCAGGGCCAGACAACATCCCATTGGAGCTCCTCACTCACGGTGGGCCCGGTTTGAGGAACCGTTTGATGCTCCTTATACTGAAAATATGGGAGACCAAGACCCTCCCCAGTGACTTCCGCGATGCAAACATCGTTACCATCTTCAAGAAGGGAGACAGGGAGAACTGTAACAACTACCGGGGAATATCACTACTAAGCATCGCGAGTAAGATTTTCGCTCGGATTCTCCTTGACCGCCTCCTTATTCTCGCAGAAGACGTCCTGCCAGAGTCCCAGTGCGGCTTTCGACCTTCCCGCGGGACCATAGACATGAGCTTCAGTGCGCGACAACTACAAGAGAAGAGCCTCGAACAACAACAGCCCATAATGTTCATCTTCTGGGATTTGAAAAAGGCCTTCGACAAAGTACCTCGACCTTCCATGTGGGCTGTCCTCAAAAGATATGGCTGCCCACCCGATTTTGTCAAGCTGGTGCGTGCCCTCCATGACGGAATGGTTGGGAGAGTCTGCCACCAGAACTCTCTTTCAGACCCATTCCCCATCAACGGCGGCCTGAAGCAGGGCTGTGTTCTGGCCCCAACGTGTTTCTCGCTATACACCGCAGCAATGCTCAACGAGATTCCCCCAGACACACCCTCAGTCGACCTACGTTTCTGCATGGATGGAGGCGCTTTCAACCTCGCCAGACTCCGCGCCAGAACCAAGACCACCTTGTGTGCAGTGCGAGAGCTGCAGTATGCTGACGACAATGCCACCCCAGGTCAGACGGCAGAGGACCTGCAGTCGTTAGCTGATCCATACAACTCTGCCTACGGACGTTTTGGGATGCAAGTCAACACAGATAAAATCAAGACCCTCGTCCAACATCCACCAGGACTGATGCTCCCAAACTTCAATACCACAGTGAATGACCAACCGCTAGAACAGGTGGACCAGTTCTCCTACCTAGGGAGCATCCTAACATCAGCTCCCACAAGCAAAAAGGACGTGGAGAACAGGATCAGGGCAGCCCACTCCGCCTTTGGCCGACTCAAATGCCGCGTATTTAACAACCACGCACTGACAATGACCACCAAAATAATGGTGTTCAGGGCAGTAGTCCTCTCCACGCTCCTGTATGCATGTGAAACATGGACGCTATATAGAAACGATATTAAAAACCTAGAACGCTTCCAACAAATGAAACTGAGGCAGATCTTGAAAATCCCTTGGGAGAGCACACCACCAACATTGAACGTGCCTCGCTGACCAGCGTGGAGGCCACCATCATCCACCACCGCCTCCGCTGGATAGGACACGTGCATAGGATGGATTCATCTAGGCTCCCAAAGAAAATATTCTACGGAGAACTGACCCAGGGCACCAGACCACGAGGAGCCCCGAAAATGCGCTATAAAGATCAACTAAAGCGCACCCTGGCTCTAACTGACATCGATCCTTCCTAATGGGAAGAAACAGCCAGGGACAGGAAAACCTGGAGGAGTACAGTACACCATGGCACCGTGGACTTCGAGGAGAGGAGGAGACAAAATGAGGAGGCTAGGAAGAGAAGAAGGAGAGAGCGATTAGAACAGCCCCGCCCACCACCTACCCTCCCTTGTGAACACTGTCCACGACTCTTCCACCACAGACTAGGACTTAACAGCCACATCAGACATAAGCACCAACCCCATAGATAGGAGGCTGATGGCTAACGACAGAACCCAATACTCGGACACGAGTGGGCGCCGACGATAGATGATATATATATATATATATATATATATATATATATATATATATATATATATATACACACAGTTGTATGCATGCACAGTACGCTTATAAATAATCTAGGAAAAATTATTGTTTAAATGAAATTCAGTCGTGGAGGTTACCCATAAAATCACTAATTAAGTAACTAATATTGTTATATTTTTAGACTGATTTCCAAAATAATGATATAATTGTCTTAATCTAAGTTATATAGATATATATATATATATATATATATATATATATATAACATATATATATATAATATATATATGTATGTATATATATATATATATATATATATATATATATATATATATATATGTATGTATGTATATATGTATATATATAATATTTATAACATATATATATATATATATATATATATATATATATATATATATGAATTGAGATGTTAATTTCCGTTTATTGGCCGCTCCCACTGTTTGGAACCTCTGGCATTCCCCTTACCTTGACTCATTCATTTTTGCTGTAACCTTAATGCCTTTCATTGTTTGCCTAATGTTGTGGGCTCCTTCAGATCTATTTTTATGGATGAGCTTTTCTTGGCCCTTTCATTGTTTCCCTTTATTTTTTTTTTACATTCCATTTATGTTTATCACTTTTTCATTCGTGTTTTTCTTTTATGCATCTTTGATATCTTATTAAAGTACGCCATTTATTATTTAGTTGTAGTAATGAAGAATGTAATTTCTCTCTAATAGGTTGCTTTATTTCACTCAGAATAGATACATTGATTTTGTATTTTCTTCCTGATGTCCAAATATTATGTTCGTATCATGATATTGTTTTTATATGGTAATTGATATTTATTTTGTGTACCATTATGTTAAAAAAAAGCAAACATTTCATCATAATTTTGAGATTTGATGCAGAAGTAGCATTGTCCTATTTCTTTGAGATTTCTTTTATCTTTATTACACGATCTTGAGATATACACAGTAAACGAAGTGATCTCTTTTCTTCGATTTTAACTGACCCGGATCAGCAGGTCATTGTATGTCTGGCTGTTTTTTTTTTTTCTTGTTTCGCATTTAATTATTATCGTATACCATCTGGTCAATCTTTCCCACCCTTCTGCATTATACTTCATATAAAAGTTAACTCAATTTATTCGGTTTGTAAAATCGATTTGATACACGTTTGATGAAAACTTTATGTACGATAAATTGTGGAAGGTTATGTCTTGCTTCCTGACTTCCTTAATAGACACCAGCTGTGAGACAACCATCATACAAGTTGGTTTTGTATTACAAAGTTATGATACTGAGAGGTAGCAAACCGTAAGTGTAGATGTGGTGCTCAGACTGTCTCTTTTTGTGGTTTTATTTCTATTTTATTGATTATGGTTAACTAACGTGATGAATGTTACTGTATGCATTGATAGTTGGTATACTATTTTTGTTTCGTCAAAAATTATAAAGATATTGTTTATTGTTTCTTAATAGTTCGTAATTTTATTGTCCGTACATTCTTCAGTCTTCATTTCTCTGTCTATTTGTCATATTCTGTAGATGTATTTTCCTATTAACTTTTAATTTTAAGATAAAATTGTAATTACACTGACCTAAGATATAGATGCAAGATACGAGAAAACGCCAAGAGATCTGTTAAATCTCCTTCAGAGTTCGTGTTGCAGAGTGACCTGACCTCTTGTGGCCAAGTTGAGGAAGGTGTAACGTCTTGGTCACGTCTGGGGGTTCAACAATGATCTCTTATGTTAAATCTTATCAGGCTGGCCATCAAATTTATTTATGGAGGGCAGGGGGTCTGGAGCAAATGTTTTGGAAGGAGCTTCAGAAGTAGAGGCTGGAAGTGGGCATGACCCCTCGGGGCTGTGGCAGGGGTAGGTCGGATCGGGCAGGCGGTGGACCTGGGGATTCTCGACTCCCAGTGCAAATTTTATTCTAGAGAAGCCATTTGTTTCCAATTGGATTTAATTAATGAATTCGTATGCTGGACACCTTTGGGTGTTTATGACCGCGGTTGGATTCACTTGGCTTTTAAAAGGAAATTTATTGATGGAAAATTGCCATATTTCAAATGCTAATTGCATTTTCAATAAGTGCTCTCTCTCTCTCTCTCTCTCTCTCTCCTCTCTCTCTCTCTCTCTCTCTCTCTCTCTCTCTCTCTCTCTCTCTCTCTCTCTCTCCTAAAGACATGCCTAAAAAATCCAAAGAAAAAATTAATAGAAAGTTGCAGATAAAAGAGATCCACAGCTTATGCTAATACTGTGTTATGTTGGAAGAAAGTAGAAATATTTCATTCATGAAACTGATAGACAACAGAAATGAAATAATTTGATGAAATTTTATTGAAATGCAATGTTTTACTGCCAAGTAACTCGCTGATCCTTTGGCAGAATATGAAATATCCCCATAAGATACATGTCTATCAGCTCTGCTAAAACGAAAAATTCATTTGACCATGATAGTTCATTGTTTCAGCAGTATCTATTATTTTCAGCAGTATCTATTATTTTCAGCACTAGTAAAATCACCCAAGTAAAATATCTAGTTAAGCTTTATGAAGAGAAATTATTTGCTTCCTTGTGTGAAAATTGATAAAACATTTTCAGTCAAAGTTTTATTATCCTGAAATGGATAAAGATTTTTTTCTCTTTTTTAGTTTGGGTTTCCAGCGTTTTCGTTAAAAAAAATTAAAAAAAAAAAATTACATTTTTATTGAAATAAGAAGTTAGCGCACAGGGTTCATGTGAAATGGTCTAGTAGATTTCAAATGAATGCACTGATCTTCTGAGCATGATTGCTTAAAGTGACATCCAACACGTTTTCCTCTTCTCTCTTCCTTAATCCCTCTTCACCAGTACCACTGTCTAGTCTCCAGTCTCATCCTCTGTCGCAAGAGATATTTTTGGATATTTTCTTATTATTTTTTTTACACTGATATAATTCAAACGAAGGAGGTAGTCCAGTGAGTTCAATTCTCATCTCCTATTGTATTTCTTCATGAAATATTTTCTCTAGAACATCACTGCCATCCATAATATTATGCGACATCCTGTTTTTTTTTTCGGGGGGGGGGGGGGGTGAAAGGGAGGGAGGTGGTTTCAGATGGTGTTAGCCTTCTCTGCACATTACAAATATTCTTACATTTCGTTCATCTTTTACTGATGTTGAGTCTTCTGATGACTTACAGCAGGTGGAGAATCACAATGCAAGACAGTTTGTTTAAATATTTACTAGAATTGTGGAAATTAATATAATTTGCTTTTGGACACAGCAGTCACTGTCCTTTATTGTATGTGGTTTCTGTTTACGATGTTTCTAAACTGTTAACGTATGAAGACTTCAGCATCTTCAGCATTAATGTCAAGTAACACCGTATATCAGGGCACACTATTCTATCTTATTTATCTTTCTCTTGTTTTTGAAGTTTTTATAGTTTATTTACGAGAGATCTCTTTTAATATTGTTACTGTTCTCAAAATATTTTATTTTAATTGTTCATTACTTCTCATGTTGTTTATTTATTTCCTTATTTCCTTTTTTCACTCAAATATTTTTCCTTGTTGGAATCTTAGGCTTATAGCATCCTGCTTTTCCAAATAGAGTTGTAGCTTAACTAATAATAATAATAAAAATAATAATAATAATAATAATAATAATAATAATAATAATAATAATGATGGTAATTAATAATAATAATAATAATAATAATAATGATAATAATAATAATAATGATGATGATGATGATGATGGTAATTAATAATAATAATAATAATAATAATAAATAAATAAATAATAGATAATTATTAAGTATTAATTAATGATTAATAATTATTAATATTAATTGATGATTATTAATATACAATTATTAGTAATAATTAAAAAATATTAATAATAATTAATAATTAAAAATAATAATAGTTATTAATAATAATTAATAATTATTAATAATATTTAATAACAATAATTAATATTTATTAATAATATTTAATAACAATAATTAATAATTATTAGTAATAATTAATAAACATTCATAATAATTAATTATTAATGATTATTAATGATATTTGATAATTATTGATAATAATTAGTAATTATTAATAATGATTAATAATTATTAATAGTAATTGATAATAAATAATTTTTAATAATAATAATAATAAATGATAATTAATAATAATAGTTAATAATTGATAATTGATAATAATAATAATAATAATAATAATAATAATTGATAATTATACTGTTCTCCGTCACTGACCATCAACTGATTGTACAGCAGTAAACCAGGGAGGGCAGGAAGTTGAGTTATTTCGTAAAGAACGGGTCAGACCCTATTGTTCTTTATCTTATCATCATCTACTTTATTTTTGTTTCAGTATCATGCTATGGCTGAGTAATTCCATTAATATAACTCTTACTTCTGGCGCTAAAGAAATGGAAAATTATTTGCTCCGTTTAAGATAATTTATATCACCTCTTTAGGCCAATGTTAATCTTTTTATTGGGAATACTGTGGTCTATCAAGTAAAATTGTTTTTTTAATTTCTTATATATTACAAATTGAGCGAATAATTTATATAGTTTATTGAAAGTATTATTTGAGGGATGTGGAAAATTAACAGTATTACCCGGCAGTTAGCGCACTGTATTGTTGTTGGGTACTAGTTATATTTATCTCTCCCTTCGGATAAGAAAAAAAATAGTTTTAATAATACTTACTTCATAAACTTAATCACACTAAATTCATCTTACATAAAAATGTTAGTCTTGGGTTGAGAGATTATGGAATGAGGTACCTTATTTACGAGTTCCTTGTGACCATGTTTATAGATCTGTTATTTTTTTACGTCTCCTCGTCAATTTATATATTATTCTGAAACATAAGTTGTAAGATTACTTCAGTTAAGTTTTTACCCTTTCAAAACCAGAACTATTAAAGGTTGGACCTTGCGTGAGCGTGTAACGAACATCAGTCTGATTTCTTAGCACAATTGCAAAAAGCACCGGAGCTATTTTGTCAAACTTAGCAAACGAATGCACTCGGTTCCGGGACAAGGTCTTGGTAAGCCAGCCTCCCTGTTGGGTTCTCTCTCTCTCTCTCTCTCTCTCTCTCTCTCTCTCTCTCTCTCTCTCTCTCTCTCTCTCTCTCTCAGAAACTATTCAGTGATGTGAATCATATACAAATTTCCAATCATGTACAGTATGTGAACTTATAAAATGCATTTTGAAAGCCATGCTGATATGCCTTACTCCTTCTGATAAACTTTGACCACCTGAAGAATATTTGCTTGTGCATAAGAGCAATATGAATCTTCCAGCATAATCGAAACACGTTTTTAGTGACAGTTCTTTTCGTAATTCTTGTTTCGGTAACTAAGAGAACGAGTAGGAACATGTTTTTATCTTGGGTTTATACAGATTCATTTGTATGTATACGATGGACTTATGTACGATCATAAAGCAAAAGAAAAAAAAAACGGATGTCGAAATGTTCTGGTGTTTCTTTTATTGCATGTGAAGTTTTGAATTGTAATTGCTGATCTCTCTCTCTCTCTCTCTCTCTCTCTCTCTCTCTCTCTCTCTCTCTCTCTCTCTCTCTCTCTCTCTTAATGGAAAATTAGTTCCTTGTAATATTCTTGAATGTATTGCACCTAGTTAATTCGGTGTTATTATCTACTATATATGTATCATATAGTTTAGCATAGCTAGTAACTTAAGGCTCATTGTAAAGTATGGTCTTTATTTATGTATGAGCGGTTATTCCTTAAAGAAATACAGCAATTTACATCTTTTTAATATTATTATTATGGCCGTTATTTAAAAGAAAAAAATTAAATGAAAAAAGAAAGTACTCAAAGTTTCATGTTTGGTCTCATTATTTGGAAGTGGTTTTCAAGGCGTTCCATTGTTCCAGAGTTTTTCTGGAGCCTCTCTGCTCCAGTTTAATATAAAGTACTCCTCTCATTTACATCCTTTGTTCAGCGGGATTGCGAACCGTTTTGCATTTCTTTTTTCCTCCTCCTTACTTTCGTTTTTCTGATAACGGTCTTCTTTTTCTTACTTAATTACTTCATCTCTCAAAATAGATTAAGATGTATTCCTTCAGAGAGTGGTTGTTAAGGGTGGAAGAAAGGAGACGGAGGAGAAAAGGAGAAGGAATATTTAGAGTTATTAAATTCGAAATGGGTTTTTGGTGGGCGCAAAGCGGCATTAAGCGGTGCACCAGAGCATGGAGAAGTGTAATGCAAGTGACGGATGATGATTGGGGCTGAAATGGAAGGGAAATCGCTGTGTATATATATGTATTGGAAGTGTTCTCTTAAAGTTGATTTTACTTTATATATATATATATATATATATATATATATATATATATATATATGTATATATATATATATGTATATATATATATATATATATATATATATATATATGTATATATATACATATATATATATATATATATATATATATATATATACAGTATATATATATATATATATATACAGTATATATATATATATATATATATATATATATATATATATATATATATTTTGTTGAATCAGTAGAACTTCAAAAGTTCAAAGTTGCAGAAAATGTTTTTATGTCGAACAGGCTGACATATGTCTTTTTATAGTTTATATATGACGTACGGTATCTGTTTTGATGTTGTTACTGTTTTTATATTAATCTATTGTTAATTTTTTCTCATCGTTTATTTATTTCCTTATCTATTTTCCTCACTCAGCTATTTTTTCCTGTTGGAGCCCTAAGGCTTATAGCATCTTGCTTTTCCAATTAGGGTTGTAGCTTGGATAATAATAATAATAATAATAATAATAATAATAATAATAATAATAATAATAATATAAAACCAACCTAGTATGGGTGGCCCTGACTAACACAGTTTTGTTGAACCTGACAATACCCAAACCCTTTCACCACGTCAAGGTATCCCCACATCGAAAAAAGGGCATATGTACATACATAAATACATACACACATACATATACTCATTCATGTATATATATATATATATATATATATATATATATATATATATATATATATATATATATATTTGTGTATATATATACACATGAATGTATGTAAGTATGTGTGTGTTTATATGTATGTTTATGTACATATGCCCTTTTTTCGATGTGGGGATACGTTGACGTGGTGAAAGGGTTTGGGTATTGTCAGGTTCAACAAAACTGTGTTAGTCAGGGCCACCCATACTAGGTTGGTTTCTGTGAGTAATCATAATAAAGTCTCAAAACATCACCAATCACCAGTGACCAGCGTGGTGATGACAACTGGTCCATCCCCAGACATGAATTGACATGTGTGAGACCTTTGTCTTCCAGTGGATCAGAAACGGCTGCATTTGTTGTTGTTGTTGTTGTTGTTGTTGTTGTATATATACAGTACATAAAATACGTATACCTTTGTAAGAATGAGATCGGGAGCCGCTCAAGCTTCAGAGTTCCTAGTGGTGTCTGCACTCTCACCATCCTCGTAAGCAAGGGATTGATGGTCTTGGTTTGCCCATAGGTCTACCTGCTGAGTCATTAGCAGCCATTGCTAGCCATCCTTGTTCTTTGCTTGATAGGGAGGGCCTTGGGTCCCGATCAAATGTCTATATGACCAGTCTCTAAGATTATCCTGTCCCTTGCCTCTGCCATTCATGAGTGACCTTTAATGAGAAATTATGAGAGAAGGATATTGATGAAATTCAAGATTACGCAAAAGATAGCTGAAAATGGTCTAGTGTATTTTAGCGAATGGTGTTGAAGAAGTTCTTTCATTCATGATTCCGTAGTTACATAGTGAATATAACTGTGGCTATTGCGTTGTATAAATGTCTTTTGCTCCCTCCTTTTAGGGGAAAGTACTTGATGAAATTCACACACTCACTCAATTTGTGTATGTATATATGTATATGTATATATATATATATATATATATATATATATATATATATATGTATATATATGTATATATATATATATATATATATATATATATATATATATATATATTGTATATATACTGTATATCATTATGCATATCCTATTAAAAATGGTTGATGTGATAGGCTAATTAGTATTATGAGAGTTTTCATATGTTCGGAGTTGCTATTTTAAGTATTATTTGCTCTTTGTTTACCGCAAGTATAAAATATTAAGATAATTATCTCTTATCTTTTGTGTTCACAAATGCTCCTTTGTTATGTTTATAGCTCCTAACATTGGACAAATTTCGACATACTTTGCAAGGGTAATATGATATATTTTTATCACAGTACAAGTCCCAAAGAGTATTTTCTTACCGTTGATATCGAGTATCCAGTGGTAAATGTTTTCACAGTTTCTTTTGCCAGACATCCCAATGTCATTTTGTTTTTATAGTGATGGATGAACTTGGATAACTATTGCAGTTTTGACGGGTGCGCAGAAGAATTCTAATAAAATGGGTATAGAATTAAAATCTCTTTCCGTAATATTATACTTCGTTATGAGCTTCAAGCAATGTGATTGGAATATATTGTGGAGAAAAGGTAGCTTCAAATATCCAGAATATATTGATGCTTTTGAGAAAAAAAAAATCACATATTTACTTTTGTATTAGTGAAACATGGTACCCATGGTTTAAATCGCTGAATTAAATATGCTCAGAGAACATCTGGGAAACGAAAAATGCATGTATTTAAGACAGTTATGCAATTTGAACCTCATTCACAGTGATATAATTCTATTGTATTTAATATTCAAGGTTTTATTTTTCCTTTTAAAATCAATTTAACCAGTATATGTTATGCTTGATAATAAATGGCGTTGTTTCATCATTTTCAATACATTATAAATTATCAAAACAAAATATGTATCTAGAAAAAATCTTAAACCGTTTAATTTTATAAGAAGCCATTATTTTTGCACAGCACATACATGCTTCATACCAATGGAAATAATTCTCCTCTGCAGCAGCTTAAATCAATTGCATTGTTTTTATAAGGTAAAACTACAAAAGTCCGTTAAACTTCAATCCTGAGCTAGAAGTTTTTAATTAAGTTCCTGTTTTTTTAACTGGTAACATGAAGTAGTCGGGATTTGATTATGATATAATTTACATTGTGGATGGCATTTAACCACCTGACCCAAACACTTTAGTCTTCACCAGCTCCTCGTACCATTTGTATTGTGCCAAAAGTTCTTTTCATGGACTCTTTTTAGTTAGTTTTCTCGGATGATATTTTTCATCTCGGCATTCATGCGGGAACTCAGGATCAAAGCAGCTAACGAGTGGGATGGTGGAGAGTAGGTTTCTTCAATAATACCAAGTATCCATGGAATTGTTCTTAGCCCATTATGAAGTTATGAATGGGATGCCCCTGTAAAATACGATCATTAGGAGGCATTCATTATTCGGTGGGTATACGCGTTGACCTGCCCTCTGTATACGAAGCGCGGGTCTTGAATACGCATGCGCCCCTTCGACGGTTCGCTTTTGATTTAGCAGTAGGTAAAGGAGAACTTAGAGAATGAATATTGTCTTGAAAGACAATGAGCTTCTGACCTGGCGATCGTAACGTAAACGCATGTCTCATTCGAACAAAACATCCCTTTCGTTGGTCGTAATGTGTATTACAGATTAAATTAGATCTAGCAAAAGTTAACAATGTTCCTCCATGAAATACGGTTACACTCGGAGACAACAGACAATGGTTGCAATTTGGCCCTTGCATTGTATAATTTTTTGCTAACGGTGCCCTTGCTAAATCTTTCTTTGCGTTGGTCAATGGGAAACCTCACATCAAATGTTTTTTTTTTCTCTTTTTTTATGGGTGTATGAAACACCCTGAGAAACAAAATATAGCTTTAAAAGCGAAGTTACCGTAAGTATCTAAAACCATATGTGATATTTGTTCAAAATATGTGTACATTCATATAGAATGATAAGAAGAGAACATTAAATTTCCATGAGGGTTTTTGTGCAGTATAATACCCAAATGTGAAAACAGTAAACCAGAGTGGAAAAATTAAGTAGTAGAAGAAATGTGAATTATGATCTCAACAAGCAACCAGGTTAGTTTAGACACAAAACTGTTGAAAAAAAAAGGCATAAAATGTAAATTATCTAATTATTACAAATATTTGCATTGACAATACTTCCAGAAACATTTTTGTTGTTATACAACCTAGAGAATAAAAGTAATTTGTTACTAGACAATAAGAAATCTTTTAATCTCAAAAGGTTGTGGATACTTACGAATTGCAATGCTAGTTAGATGAACTAATTTCAAAAGTACAAAGACTAAGGTGATAACGTAAGATCATTAACAGACTGGAGAGACCCTTCGACAAGGATATAAATTATAATGACCCTTCTTACAAATCGACATCAGTTCCTCTAAACATTTTGAATGTTAAATGAGGTCCTAGGGGCTTTTCTTGGAGATAAATAATATCGTTAATAAAAGACATGGTACTTTATGCTGATAAGAAGAATTATAGCAGAATTGGAGCTAAAGTTAGGCATTCAAGAGAACAGACATGGTTTAAGTACTTACAGTAAATGACAAAGTATATAGGAAAACTATAATGGATGTATTGTGAAAAGTTCTATTTCGCTGGCATAGAGAAAGTTAAATGATGTGAGAGATTAACCATGATGACAGAAAAATCTTAATTGGTTTTGAAGTTACTTATAACATCTTTATTGCAGATGGACACGCCATAACAATCATGGACAGTCTGAAGCGTTCCTATATTAATTCAGGTCAAATAGTGTCTTCGAGTGTAATCTGTAAAAGACTATCGCCGATACCATACAGGGAACCTTGACTGGGAAAGAATTCCTTTTGGAAAATTATAGAGACAAAAATTTTGGAATGAATATAATGCAAAATAGTAATTTTGTCCCATTTCCGGTTTAGTTAAGGGGTTTTAAAAAGTAAAGGTTTTCTTACATTCTGTATGTTCTGTTCTTCATGTGTGTATGTAATTGATATTTTCTAATGACTGCACATATTTAGCTAAAATTTTGTCGACGGTTGCTAATACTTTCAACAATTAAAATTGATGATACTGATGAATCTATATCATTTTACATTCCTTTGGCAGGAAATTTATCTGGTGTTTCCACAATCATACAAAACTAAATTTTTTTATCAGTTATTGAATGATTTAGAATTATACAAGCATCTTTATGTTATTATCTAACTTAGTCACATGGTTATACATTTAACTTGCCTTAAGTTTTCAGTATATCGGTCACAAAATTTTACATATTGCTTGTGGAGTTTACATTAAAACAATGATTATTTGTAGTTACTGTAGCTAGGTATTTTTTAATTTATTTTTAATGGCGTACGTCTCAGCATCCTAACCAAATTCTGTTGGTTTAATAAATTTATTGAATACTCAATTTTTTTTATATACGTCCTCTTTTAATTTTTCATTCATAATGAAACTACTCCATTAAAGGTAAGTAGGACGCAACGAGAATATTAATCGATTCAATTCCCTCGGATGACTCTCGAGAATATTTCGGTGGTAAGGTTATTAAATTCTTGCCGGTTGCTGCTTACAAATAAACGACTAAAAGATAAAAAAGTTTCCTTTGAATGAATGAAGTTGTGCTTCCGCTATGAGTATTGTTGTTTTTTTATATAGATCTGATTTTTTTTCTCTAAATGAAATTACTCGAGCTCAGCAAATATCAGATCTAGTTTTATTGTTATTTATTTAGCTATATAGTTTACTGTTTTTCATTCTCCCATTAAGCATGTGTTCCATTATGTAGTTTTGTGGGTCACACCAAGTGGTGTATGATATTTACCGGGTATAGGCTAATCGCATACGGTCTTCCTTTAGCGGCCAATCTGTGTAGTTTGTTTTTTCACCGAAAAGCTATTCAAATTTAAAGAGCGGTGGCAAATTAACAATAATATGAAAATTATTGCTAACTGTCCATCTATATTTTGTATCGAGTAAAATATTTTCACCACTGCATATATATATATATACAGTATATATATATATATATATATATATATATATATATATATATATATATATATATATATATATTTATGTATATATATATTATATATTTATTATATATGAATATATATATATATATATAATTATATATATATATATATACTAATGCATTATATTGATGCTATAAGTACACAGTCAACTTTAAATGTGTGTATATATATATATATATATATATATATATTATATATATAGATACATATATATATATATATATTATATATATAGATACATACATATATATATATATATATATATATATATATATATATATATATATACATGCATACATACACACACACAGACATACACACAATTGGGGCATAGCTATTCTCTTAAACAATTCTCATTATGAGTTAATGCACTTAGGACAACAGTTATTTAGCGACAGTACTTTTTTAATTTTTTGTACCTTTCAGGAATTGGCCTTTCCTTGTAAGGTTGATCTGCTTATAGCCATTAGTGTTTAGCTGAAGCAGCTGTTGGAAATACATTAAAAAATGAAGCAACACAGTAACAATTTCTCTTGAGATACTTGATGCCTAAGTGCATCAGTTTTTTATTAATATGTATATGCAGTATGTATATGTGTATATATATATATATATATATATATATATATATATATATATATATATATATATGTATATATATGTGTGTGTGTGTGTGTGCACATAAGTATATATTCATATATCAACATTGGCAGTGCCAGTATACATGTATACGCAACCGGCGTTATTCAGATCAATATTTCGAAAAATAACTTACTTCATCTTTATGACTTTAAAAGTAAAGACGTCATTTACATTTATACATATCTTCATAACAAATAAATATTTGGGTTAATTTACGAAAACCTAACTCAGTCTCTACAGGTTTATGCAAGATATAAATATTTTTTGTGTGTATTTTTTCAAGGTTTTAATGTTCGCTTAAGGTTCTCAAGGCATAGGCTACACCCCTAAAAGGAAAAGCTTTTTATCACGTATATACCAATTTATTCAAAACTTTATAAATGTCCTAAATCAAGCTTCGCTCCTGAGGTATTTCCACTTTCATATCTTATAATGTTGTAACATAGTTTTTTTTTTCTACTGGAAATAATTTTTCTTGGATGTACCTGTTCAAAGATTCTTTACCCTTTTTTCAAAAAAAAAAAAAAAAAAAAATTCTGATAAACACCAAATAGAATAATAGGGCCAAATAAAAACAGTAGTCAAGTCACGCTAATTAACGACGCCCCCCCCCCCCCAAAAAAAAAGCAATGTAATATCATCCCTAGACTTTTATTTTTGGAATATAAAAGTTAGATGGATTGAACACCGTTAAGAAATATGAGTTTTAAATTTATTTACAAGTCCTGTGGAGAACTATGGAATATTCTGTTCCAAGTTGAAACTCATGTTCGTGCATAACATTTGGTTCAGCTACAAACTTTGTTTTCTTTTTCATTATTATTATCCTATACCTATGCAAGCAAAATAAGATTTTACATCTAACTAGCAATTGATCCTAAAAGATGAGAAAGTTACCATTGGATAGTCATAGCCAATTACAATGATATTTTTTTGTTTTTGTTTAAGCTCGGTCATGAAATAATATTCTCAGTATTTCCCTACTCTTTGTATTTCTCTCTCTTACATACTGTATAACTATATTTTGTTAATATCCGATTTCTGGATTATGTTAAAATATTTTTATATATTGTAAGCCACCAGCTACGGTCAGTAGCTTGTTACTTGAGAAACAAAGATTTATATAGAACTTCTCCTAAGCAAATGTCTTTAGTCAAACCGTCAAAGAATATTAAAGGATCTTTCTAGAAAAATCTCTAACTAATATGTTCTGGGCAATTATAATCTCACAGATATTAGTGCAGCCTCTGATGGGCTCTGAACAATCTAATTTTCTTTATTTTTTATGGAACAATTGCAGCTAATAGGAACCATCCAGTTCTCATATAATTTCTGAATCAACTGGAACGTTCTCATCATGATTAGGATTCTCAAGTTAATATTGATTAGGCTAACTAAACCTATCCAGCTTCTCGCGTTTGATTTTAGTACTATTTTATGGCCTCCAGTTATAGGTATAAATGTTCATGAATGACACGCTGAATTTTCATTCATTTGTGTGTGGTTAGCTGTGCGATTTTTTTCTTAATTATAAATTTACAGTATATTCAAATTCCTTTTATCATTTCCCATGACGGAGCTGATGGTCTTCCTTGGCCACAGCGTCTGTCTATATGGCTTATTTCATAATTCCATTCCAACCAGGTGGGTCTTTTAAAGCTGTCAATTTTACGATTGAATTTTCTTGCTTTAATCGTTAATTGTAACACACCTCTTCTCTAAGAAGTAGATGACGCCTAACTATTTATAGCCCAAGAACTTTGACTCGATGACACTCGCTTCTGAATCACTGAAGCAAGAAATATTGCAGTGACACTTGGTAATATATAACGAATGACCTTTAAAGGTAGACTTATTTGGTACAATAGACAAAAACGAGTTTAATGTTTAAGCTAGCTATTCTTTTCTTAATCATATTTCTTGTTATAGCTAAAACTGCAGCCATCTGATGATTAATTTCTTCACATAAGAAATATTTGTTCACTAAATAATTACAATAGATTTGCTTCTGAAAATGGATATGTGACTTGAAAATTGCGATCAATCGGGCGATATAGTTTTTCCAAGTATAATCACGGAACTGAGTAAGTTAAAGCTGGTTGTTATAGACGTTTTTTTCTTATTTTGAAGCTTCCTCCAGAAATACCATTTCCTACTACTCCGATACTTTTGGAGGATTTTTTTTCCTTAAACACCCCCCTTAAAAAAAAAAGAAAACAAAGCCATATAAAGTTTCAAAACTTGAACACTGTTGCAGACATCGGTAGGAGACCACTGTTGTAATTTCGGCCTCACTGTCAAAGCCTTTAGCCTTCCTAATTACCCTTTAATGTAGCTTTCATCTGATTGCTGCATCCAAAGAGAGCAAGAGAAAAGAGGTCTTTCGTATCACTGGCGGGTGGATCTTTAAGTGATATATAAATACAGTGGGAGTGCCATCACTGAATGCAAAATAGAACACGCGCGTAGGGCGAGAGCTAATCACAGACAGGTTCGCTATTAAGAATTTTCGATGCACTTTAGATAGAGATCGACTTATTAAGAAGTTGGCTACTTATCGGAGGCTCTTAAAACTAGCTCATTTATATCCCGGTATATTACAAATATGCTATCTGGATCTCTTGTCGTACCATCCCCAGTGGCCACTCTCTTGTTCTCGTAGTCCCGTTAATTTCACTCCATTTTATTTTTATTTTACTCTGCGATGTTTTTTTTTACAGGTCAAGTAATCTTTCGTTGCTTGTTTGTTCTCTAAATTAAAAAGCATGCTGACTAATTTTTCATGATTACGTTTCATTTATCATTGAATGTACCGGTAACTTGGAAAACAAACAAATTTTAATCCTTGATTCGTAAGTCTAGATTTAAATACCAGATGTCCAGGATTTTCGCTGCATGAATTTTGGCAATGTTGAAATTAATATCTGTGTTACATCTTGGCTTTGTAAATAAATGTACCTGTACCGTCCTTTACAGGTTGTCTATCATATTTCTAATTCTTGCAACAGACAGGAGTTCATAAGACACCTGTCGAGAACTAATTAAACAGTAATTGTGAGCAGTTTTTGTACCAAATTTCTCGGTGGGGGCTCCATAGTTATCTTGGTGCTGCTAGAAAGCCCACTGTTATTTTTTTGCTTTCACTTCTTTAAGATCTCATCTTCGCTCTTTGTCCTTATTATTGAAGTGAGAGAGATGGTTTTGTGCTTGAAGAAGTTTTTAAGACTTATATTCAGTCATGTGGATTCAGTTGAATTCAGCCGTGTTGATACATTTGATATAAATCCAGTTTTAAAAGTCAAGCAGTAATTAAACATGATTTATGGGCATAAACTAGTAAATTTTACGAAAAAAAATTATGGACGCTTTTCTTTT
The DNA here is from genome assembly GCF_036898095.1 of Palaemon carinicauda. Taxonomy (NCBI): domain Eukaryota; kingdom Metazoa; phylum Arthropoda; class Malacostraca; order Decapoda; family Palaemonidae; genus Palaemon; species Palaemon carinicauda. The sequence continues at coordinate 156,581,466 of NC_090726.1, forward strand.
TACATTTGCTAGGATATGTCATTGTAATTCACTTTTTAGTTTAATTCAGATTGGTAATTTTCTTCTATTTTCGGAGTAAGAACATAGGATTTTATCTTTTTTTCAGCAGCTTTCTTCTGGATAGGAACCAGTCAAAGAAATAAGTGTCATTCTTCAATTTGGATTGTATGTTAGTAAAGTAATAGGTTTCACCCATTAACTGTCAGATTGTGGGAAATGGAAGAATGCATTGTTTTTACCACATTGTAAAATAGTAAAGTTGAATTTATTTTCTGGATAGCATTGGTGAAAGTATGTCAAAGTCTAAATCAGTACTATAGCATAAAATGCCGTTGTGGACTTGTTATATTGTGAAATAT
>NC_090726.1:156584324-156621824 GCF_036898095.1 Palaemon carinicauda
ATAATTAAATAGAAGAATAAGAATCTAGTTAAAACCCTGGAGGCCAAGGAGTATTCCAACAGACGGTTGCTAAATATAAAAGAGTCATAGAAGAAATTGTTGGTAAATATAAAAGAGTCATAGAGGTGATTGTTGCTAAATGTATGAGTTGAAGAGGAAACTGTTGCTAATTATGAAAGAGTCATAGAGGAGACTGTTGCTAAATATAAAGGAGTCCTAGAAGAAATTGTTGCTTAATATAAAAGTCATAGAAGAGACTGTTGCTAAATATAAAAGTCATAGAGGAAGTCCTCTACATAGAGCGCTCCCATCTGGTATGTGACCCTCTCTCGTGGAGATCCTCGTCTCCTGATATTCATAATTTATGCCGGTAGTGATTCTTCCTTTAGGTTGGAGGTCAGCAGCCGCTATGCGCCGGATAGTCACATTAGGATAGGCACCGGACAGATGGGATTCGGAGATATATTAAATAGCCGCCAGATTTATGGATTAGTGAGCCAGGTGAAACGGGAATGAATGCACTTAAGCAGCATGGCTCCGTGGCGAAGGGTGATACGTCCAAGCAGATAGAAGGATTATAAGAAGCATTACTAAAGGTCTGGGTGCATTTTTTTTTTTTATGGGTGAATGAACGCTAGTATTCCCAGAGTTAATTTTGATGGTGATCTGAACAGAGATCAAACTGGCATTGTGTGAAGGGGCAGAGGCTTTAATACAGGGGAGAGAGAGAGAGAGAGAGAGAGAGAGAGAGAGAGAGAGAGAGAGAGAGAGAGAGAGAGAGAGAGAGAGATGCGTATACAAAAAATAGTAATTTGTATATTAATAGAATATTTGTGTTTGAGAGTTTTTGGTCAATTCAAGATAATATTTCATGGAATTCCATTGAGGATTATATTTCATGAAATGGATTTAACAGAAGTATCTCGCAGGAACCGTGTTTTCACTCTTATATTATTATTCCTTTTTATGCATGTTGATAAACTTTTATCAAAATTGATTATTTAATTGCATTCTTGTCGTTTATCTCATTGTACGTTAAAGGGTATTAGAATTTTGTCTAATGAGGTTAGTTATTTATTTCTGGATCGAATTACATAAATAAGCAGTATTAAAAAGACACGCGGTTTCAATATTTGCATTGTTAACAAAATTTTCATGATCCAAAGTTGTTATGTATATCTGAAATATTGTAGTTAATATCAGAAAAGAGGCTAATCAAAATATATTACTGGAAAGCCTATATCATCTCGCCCAATCTCTGAATTTTTTCGAATATTTGATAGATTTACCTTTTGTTTTAACATGACTATTAAGCAAACGTGACATTTCCATATAAATATGCACAATAATATCTCGCTGAATTACACTTTCATTGAAAGTACATATGAAAGAAGTTTCCCAACAATAACAACAACAAACGAAACCGTTTCCATTTCTCTCTAGGACAAAGGCCTCAGACATGTCTTTATTCGTGTATGGGGTTTGGCCAGTTTTCATCACCACGGTGGCCACTGCGGATTGGCGTTGATGATGGTGAGAAACTTTATACACTTTATTCTCATCGCTCACAGCAAACCAACCCATTATGAATGTCACTGACAAGTACAGCTTTGCTGATCATAGCAATACACAAACCCTTTTACCACGTTAAGGAACCCCATTCAGAAAGTTTCCCAATATGCATCTAGATATGGTACCTGAGGAACAATGTCAAATGCTAACAATAATTACGGTTGCTGGCGAAAATATATCTTCTTTGGTAAATGAGACCTTGAAGAGTACGTAGATTACTAGATTCTTAAGATTCGTCATATCGCCAAGCAATTAACCGTTAGTAGACGATATTTACCGAAAACAATGTAACAAAAATGCACATCTGAAAGGGGGATTTTGTCAAGGTTGTGATTGAAAATCCATTGACAATGATAAAGAGCATATAGCTGTAATTATTAGACTATCGTTAAAAAAGCAAAGCTTCTAGTAATGATATGGCAAAAGTGAAAATTTTAAAACTTTAGTCACTAAAAACCAATTATTACAATAACTTCATAACATTACATAAAGGTTTAAGATAGTTTTAGTTACGGTTCATGTAGTTTCTCTGCATACTGCCAGATAAAAGGAACGTAATGATCAAGAACAGTAAAGTTCATTTGGTTGTTATAGGTTTATTCCTGGCGAAAAACATTTGTTTGCAAGAGAAAAGATGCTTATAAGAAGCTTAAGATATCGTGTATGCCTGAAGCTTTTGATTGATAGATACAAGACTTACGAAATTAGTTAAAATCATTATCCCTGTAAAAAGTGTAACGTCAAGAGAGACGACAATAGGATACCTTTGATCATTTTTGCAACCCAACATTTAGGTTTTAGTAGCTTGTCGGAAATGTCTCTGCTAGGCGATATGCTGGCTTGGGGCTCGAGACCCGCTCAAACTCGATAATTTCTAGTAGTGTATGCAACCTCACCATCCTTGTGAGGAGGTTGGTTGATTTAGGGGAGCCTATTTGTCTACCTGCTGAGTCATCAGCAGCCATTGCCTAGTCCTCCTGGTCCTAGCTTTGGTGGAGAGGAGCTTTGGCGCTGATTATATGTATATTTGGTCATTTTTTAGGGCGCTGTCCTGTTATGGATTGTCACTGTCCCATGCCTTTGCCATTTATGAGTGACCTTCATACCTTTGAACCCTTTAGCAGGAGAGTTTTAGATCTCTACTTGAAATATTTCCCCTAGCCGAAGCATGTCAACCAAATGTGACTCGTGTTGGAAGTTAAGAGGGTGTATTTTGCCAGAGGTGTTCTTTTTATGAAAACTCGGTTTTGAAGTTTACGGATAAATAACTCTTCAGTAGCGCAGAATTTTGCGCAACAGGTTCGGGGTAATTAAATCTCCCGAAATGTTTATGAAAAAGGTAAGGACCATTGGTATATCTGGACCGTGGGACCATTAAAGTTTTTAAGAGATAAGTTATTTCGGCTACTGCAAGTTTGAAGGAACTTATGATGTGTCTGAATTTAATAATCCTTTAACATTGTTAAGGTATTAGGCTTAATTGATCATACTTCATTTCCTTTGAATTATATCACAATTCTTTATAGAATATATTAACCCCGTTCAAAAATAAGACATTAATGTGGATTTTGTAGATGTCCTGATTTATTGATACCTGCTTTAAGGTATCATTAAAAAATTTAGTAGTCGTTTAACATTATTTCATTTGCAGTATCATGAAAGAAAATGGAAATTTTCAAATCATGCAGTGAATAATCCCACCGTTAATGAGAATCTCCAAAATTTGGTAGCGTATATTCATCTTTTATTTAGTTAAGTAATGTTTTACAACTGATTTTGCGATTTTATTTCTTATATTTTATTCAATACAGAACAGGAAGTGGCCGGCCAACTCACATTTCTTCGCGTATAGCCTACTAGGAATGTTAGAAAATTCACAAAATAAATCATGTACACACACACACACACACATATATATATATATATATATATATATATATATATATATATATATATATATATATATATATATATATATCTGTCGTACAGTTGGGCAGGAATTCATGAAGAAATGCACCCTGCCACACCGTTGCTGCCCGGAGAGTTCCTTTGTGTATCTCCGCCGACCACCTCTGCCATCGCTCCCAGTCCCTTCACTATCTGGTTACCCGCCGTACAGTAAGAATGTGACAGGGTGCATTACCTCAGAGTGAAGTGTACCAGGAATTCTCGTGTTCAGCTGTACATCAACCGACTTGTTTAGCAGAAATATTAAGATCCCCCCCTTCTTAAATGATATCAAGTCAACTACTGATTATCTATGGAAAGCAAAAACTTTCGTTTTTTCACCTTTGAAAGAATTTTGAAATTAGACACATCAGGAAAATGCTAAATCATTGACTATAATGTGATTGATAATTAACTGTTTGAAATGGTGGAGAACTCTACTATTAATATTCCGTCCATACTTAATTATGCCTTTTGTAGATTATTGTCCGTATGTGAATACAGCATCTTTGTGCTTTTCTCAATATTCAGTGCACAGCCAAGAGGTACAAAGACAACTTTTTTTTTAAGTTTCTTGTTTGATTTACAGGAACATCCTACTTCCTCACAATGCCATATATGTATATGCAAATATTGAAAAAAAAAATAATTTTTGATATCGAACCCACTCTGCCTCCTAGAGAAATTCTTTTATGGTAAATACTCCTTGCCCCGTTGAGGGCTCAAACCTGTGCCTGAAAGTCGAAGCAAAAGTGATAGTGACTTAGACCACCCGGATACCAAGAGAGATAAGAATTAATTCCAACGCTGCTGTACATATACTGCAATCACCCAGTAGCTGCAGATACGAGCAATTGATAATTGTTTGATAAATGCAGTATCAACTCTCGGTAGTATCACATGCACTATTTAGACAATTCAGTATTTTCATTAGTTCAAAGTGAAGTCTTTTTAAATTACAGGTAAGAAATAAAACATATTTATTATTTTGAGCTAAGATTATAATTTCACCCATGCTTGGTCTGATATGAATCCGTTAGTTAAAGAGGGATATCAGTGTAATATTCTTACCCTGTTGGAAATTCTTTTTCATTACCTCACAAATTTCCAAGATTTTCATGGTGTTATGCACATTCAGTTACGAGAATCTTTATGAACCACAGAGTATTTGAATTTTATCGGTTTAATCGCTAAAGAATACTTTGCTTAAAAAAAAAAATACTTGAATTGACTTTCATGATATGGAATAGCGATACAAATTCACCAAAACTGGACCTAAAATCCTGATCATTTGATAGGCAACTTGGGTGGTAAATGTGGGGGAGAGAGAGAGAGAGAGCGGGACAGGTATTGAAGACAGGTCAGGCTATACGTTATTCAAAGACGCCCATGCGTTGTAGTGCACTTCAATGGGAGAGTCATACCTAATGCGATTTTGTCAATAAAGTATAGAACCCGATTGAAACTTTGGTCACCGCCGATATATATGTGAGGTTTCGAGTATTGAATTCAAAGCTCCGACGTCACTCAATGCTGCGTATTTACTGCGCTGCTCATTTATTACTAGATTACACAAGACTTACAACGCCTAGGTGGGAAGAGTTCTTGGGACTGCGAAAAATAAAATCGAAATATATGAAACTTAGGCGATATAAAGTAATGCAATGTTGTTCCTCTGATTGCAGTTTGGTCCGTAGACAAACACCACCTCGAAATAAATGACTGGAGATTTATAACGTGATTCATTTGTAAATAAGGTCGATACCGTCAAAGACGATGGTCATGTGAAAAAGCGTCCAGACATCACATCCTGTCCTAGAGTTTAGACTAAGTTAATTTCCTTATTTTTACTTATATAGTTGGTGAGAGAGGTTGGCAGACAAGTCTATGTTTAAACACGGAAAAGATTAATGTTTGGACACAATGTGTTTTTTAATATGGGGACTAATTTCTGAGCATTGTTAGTAAGAATAGGTTGAATATTTTATGAAATGGAAGACAGGACAGACACTAGCTGCTACTCTGTTATTTTCCTGGCAAAGGGGTAGTGCCATCAGTACACCTCAATCTGTACACTATTCATTTCAAGGGCTCTTTGGGACGCTTCCTCGGCCCCTGCTAAACCCATCTTTTAAATCTTTACTCTACTTCAGGTCCCGATTCCTGACATTCATGTTACTGTCCAACTTCTTGATTTTTAGTTCATATTGTATCTACAGGGTTCACTCCCCCCCCTCCCCCCCCTCCCCCCCCCCTCCCCCGACAGTGCTGACTGGCCTTTCTGGCGCAGCGCTGACCCATAAATCAAACATCTGTCACTTTTCATGTCTTCTTATTGCATTGTGATCTAAGTTAATGTCACTTGTATTTTCAAAAAATTGATTTTTGTATGAAGCAGCTAATACGTTATATTTTTATTCATTTATATCTTCATAAATTTTTTATTACAAATAAACTTTTCTTTCAGGTATGTTATACTTCTAGATGGAATTGTTACATCTTTAGCTTGTGCGTAAGTTTTGAAGATTTGATTTTTATTATGTTTTTTTTTTTACGCATTATCGTTTGAACTTTATTATATTTTATTGTCAGCAGTATTTCATGAAATATTTAGCTGTAGGTATTTAATACAAATAGAAAACTTTTATTAATTTTAGTAGTATGTGTTATGGAGACGAATATTAATTTTAGTAGTATGTGTTATAGAGACGAATATTATTGCAGTGTATCGTTTGATTTATTGACTGTATCAAAGATTATGCAGAAGCAATTGCCTCTGATGATCACCGGTCGGCCTTTGAGATGTTGGCGTCAGTGGGGGGTTTGTTGTTAGTCCAGTTGGGAGTTGGAACTTCTGATGCAGTGAGCTTCTTGTTTGGCCGTTGGGCGCTGAAGGATTCCAATCCCGTTTTTTACGAGAATATTGATTTGATTTATTCAGCCCACACTTCAATCAACGTTGCCGTCTCAGACTCTCAGTATTATATACGTGTCAAACTTGAAGCGTATATAAGTGATGTTATCTCTCAATGTCATTAAGAAGTGTTTAGAAAAAAAGAGTGAAGATATATTTCAAACTTGAACTAAAAACATTCATGTCCCTAGCTAGCCATTTTATCGTTCAAGGCACCTGCTACCCTCCATATAGATACTGTTTCTAATTATTCCTATTTTAGAATGATTATTGTGGCATGTGTTAAGTTGCCATTTTAATAAATTGTAATGATCATCATATATGATCTCGCAAATCATATACAAAATCGTTATATTGATTATATAATAAATATCCTAAATCTTCACATGCCATAAGAATCTTTTATGTAGCAGTTGAAATGATAGGATATAGTCTAAGAGTTGTCTTAGAACTTTTTATATATTGTTTTAGTCCGGATTCGATTCTCGATCCAGATGTGTAGACAAATTTTGAATATGACGGAAGTTCACTGTAACCACCCTTGACAAAATTGTATTTCTTTTGTCACTATTTATTAGATGGATTTACTGCTCCCCCTACAAAAGTCTGAAAGGGAATATCAGGTATGGCTTTAGGTACTAAGGACGGAAAGCACATTTTTTTTTATATATATTTAGATCAGTGAACACTGTAGTTCCTTTAATCTTCCTATTTTTACCTTCGGTAAATTCGTTGCGAAGGTTATATTTTGATAGGCGTCTATTTTATATGTCTGTCTGTGTGGGTGTGATTCGCATAACTCAAAAAACTATTTGACCGAATCCCATGAAATTTGTGGGATGATTAGCCATCATCCAAGGACAATTTTATTAGATTTTGGGAGTGATTGGGTCAAAGATCAAGATAACAAAAATGTAAAAAACGTAGTTTTGCTATATTGTAGTCGAGTTTTATCAGATTTGCATGAAACTAGTGCCAAAATGTGCATAATTTATTTGCTTATCTTGTAATATACAACATGATCAAGGTCAAGGTCACAAAAAGGTTAAAAATTTCTTTTCTACATTGAGGGCAAATCTCCTGAAAGTTGGTGAGATGATAGATCATGATCCGAGGACAATTTGATTAGATTTTAGGAGTGATTGGGTCAATGGTCAAGGTCGAGGTCACAAAAAGGTCAAAAACATCTTTTTTGCCATATTGTATTCACTTCTTATCCAATTTTCATGAAACTAGTGTCAGATGTGCATAGATAATTTGCCTATCTGAGGATTTGGGAGTGATTGAGTCAAAGGTCAAGGTAAAAAATTTTTTTTTGCTATATCATGGTCAATTTTTATCAGATTGGCATGAGTCTAGTGCCAAAATGTGCACAATTCAATTGCCTATCGTGTGATATATAATATGATATAGGCAAAGGCATGCGCTCTACCGAGTGTCTGTTCTTTTTCTCTATTGACTTCGCCAAAATCTTCGCAAAGGGTATCTATTCCCCCGTCTATTTAATTTATTTATTTGTTTGTGAGCAACTTTACACAATAACTAAAGTACCGATTTTGAAAGTGCAAGTACGCAGCAGTGATTTGAAAGTAGTCACAATGTTAAGTAAATGGCAAATGTTTTATTAGTTTATTTTTTATTTATAAACAACATAACGAAAAACTGCCGAAGCAATTTCAGCGAAACATGATGGACGTGTAGGTTATGACCTAAGGAAAAATCCATTAAATTTCGGGAAAAGAATGCATTGTAGTATAAGTAGGCAATAGAGTTAAGAGCAAAATAAGACTGACGTCGTAGCAAAGGCATGCTCTCTACTGAATGCCCCTCTAGTATTAGTTGTAGTCATACAAATTTACGGGGTCATATGTTTCTTGTAATTGAGCTAAGTAACTACCAGCATGATTAAAATGCCATATGGCGGCTTTAGAAGCCGTACATATATTTCGCCATATGTAACCCTTAATATAAGTAAGGAAAAAATACAACTGAAAGAATAATAGTTGTAATTTAGTAAGATGTAGTAATAAAAGAGACATTCTGTTACCCTTGCCTGAGGTAATCACAGCCAGTTTATTTGCCCATGACCATCGTCCATTTCGTGTAGAGCAACGCAAATGTAATGAGCAAAAGGCAGATGGCTGGCAATCCTATATATGCGCTTCCCGTAGGGTATAGGTTCATGCACAGAAGCTGGGATGAAGTGGGGGAAGTCCATTAAAAGAAATTGAAGGTTTGATCCGAAAGATCTGATCGATGAGATTAAAGCAGAAAGAAATTACTCGAATTACTTGCTCTGTATTTTCCAGAATGTAGGAAACGAGTCCTTGAAATAAATAGAGATATCCTGCTCAGTCATTTTTTTTCCTATGTTGTAAAAGCCTTCTTTATGTTCCCATCGCGCAGCTGCTCTCTCTCTCTCTCTCTCTCTCTCTCTCTCTCTCTCTCTCTCTCTCTCTCTCTCTCTCTCTCTCTCCTTTGTCTTATGATTTAGGATAATATCAAAATCTTTGGTACTCAAATATTTCGAAACCGTTTTTTACACGTTCCCTTTATTTATCATTATTTTAATTTCTTGTAGGAAGTGAATTTATATTCCATATATTTTTCAAGTTGATTTTTGTTCATTTAATCTTAATTTACGTTTTATTATGCTTTCTAATTATATTTCATGGCAACGCCCATTTTAATTAATATGCAGCTGGAACTATTAACAGGTTTATTCCCTCCTATCGTCACCCTCTCTCTCGGACTTGTTTACATGTTACTTTTTAGCAGTGATGTCCGTTTGACAAGTGAAGGTGCGATGGATCACGATACTGTCATTATGTTCCCATTGTTGACTATTAAATCGGATGATGTATAGTGTGTAACCTCTGTTTAAAACCTTTTAATGTGCTTTTTTCCTTGTTGTGTCCCTTTATGTCACTGTTTTCTTCCAAGCTTTTTCATAAATTGATTTTGTGTGTATTTTTAGCGCACGTGATTTCATGTTTTAAATGAGAGTTTGTATTACTCTGATCAAATTTTAACCAAATTTTGATGATCTTTAAAAGATTTTATGATAGCTAATAATTATCTGGATTTTCATATGGACTAATGGCTATGCGATATAAATTTATTATTATTATTATTATTATTATTATTATTATTATTATTATTATTATTATTATTATTATTATTATCATCATCATCAAGATGGCATACTCAATTTCGGTCTGTGGCTTTGCATTTTTGCCAATACAGTATCGCGGTATTCATTACACTGTTATGTTGTCGTCTAGACTCAAGATGATATAACATACCGTTATATGGTTAAAAAACATCCCATTTAGGTCATTCAGGATTCATTGTAGGACAGCCTCTGTGTCAGAGAGCTTATCATTTTTGAACTTATTACAACCACCGTTTCGATGATGAATCAAGAGTGGCTTTTGTTTCGTATTGTTATTTTATAGGCATATGATATGATATAAGTGCTACTGTTTCGGTAGACAATAAATATCCTTTCATGAGTATTTCAGAGTAGGGACATTTGACGTTATTTGCAAACGAACCTCAAAATTTTTTAGGAGACTAAAACTTTTTCTGCAGCTTCAAGTCTATTGGTCTCGCATACACAGTCGTCAGTGCAAGAGCATGCAATCTGGATGACCAGATGTATAACTTAAAAATGGGGAAAACACAGTAGCCGATTTAGACTAGAAAAAGGAGAGATATTATGATCAGATTATAAATTTTCAATATTTTTGTAAAGGGGTATGTAGGGGTGATTAATTAATGTTCTAGAGACCGAAGATACGTTCCTTTGGTATAGCAGAATATGATAATTAATTTTTAAAACTTGTTAGTGTTGGGACGCTCAAGAGTAGAAGTCCTGGAAACATTTTGATTCCAGACATGACACCACTAGTGCTGCCTAACTTGGAAGAGGTGTCAATATGTCATCATTTCTACGAGATAGCTGAACATATTCCAGCACTTCAAGATATGTCAGCGTAGCACTGTCAGAGACCTTTAAGCCTGTCACTCTTATCATTTCTTTACCGATAATCAATTCTTAAAGACGTCATTCACGTCTTGAAGTGAATATACTTCATAAAATCAATCCGTTCCTTGGAATTCAAATGTACTAGGATAACACCATTACTATAATTCTTTTCAGTATGGTGATTTGTGTACTACAAAGATTCATTTTTATCCCGGTATACCTAATTGTCAAAGAGCAAGCTTTCTGAACTACGCAAAAAACTAGGAATGCATAATCATGATTTCCCCCCCTTAGGAATGTCGTATTTTGGAAAAAGGATGATCACTTAAAGTTTGGTGCTCTCTCTCTCTCTCTCTCTCTCTCTCTCTCTCTCTCTCTCTCTCTCTCTCTCTCTCTCTCTCTCTCTCTCTCTCCAATAGAGTTTTCGAATATAAATTAAGAAGTTTGTGAAATTTCTGTCTCAGGAATAATATTTGATTGGAGGCTAAAATCTGTACGACAACGGAATAGTTACTTCTACTGTATTATGTCAAGTTTCCTTTCTTTTCACTTACTAAACAGGGCTGTAATATCTTTATACAAAGGAGGAGTCTTATCAGTGTACATTTTTGCACGTTATTTTTAGCTGTATATTATTATTTATATACCGCTGTTGTTATTATTGTGGTCAGTGTTTCGTACGCAGAGATACGAGTATATGCTTTATTGCCTTCGCTGTTCTCCAGATTTTGGAATTTGAACTTACTAGCTGATATAAAAATATTTTTTTTTTTATTAAATAAATATCAATTGAAATTTTACTTGGGACTAGATCTATTAATTCCAGCTTTATAAGAATTAAGGATATATTTCAGACCTCAAATACGACCATTATTTCAGTCTTGTGTTGATTACTTATTTGCGTGGGTTATTTATGCATGTTTCATGATAGCTTTATAGACTTTAAGTTAGACAGCGAAGAAAAGAATATTTAGAGAATTTACCATTTAGAGGATCTTGCAATCATCCTAGAAATGTTAATAAAGTAAGCGAAGGCTGTAATTGATCGTTTTATGTGAGACTAAATTTCCATCTGACTTATTTATTTTGAAGTTATAGAATTTTGAATACTGAACTGCCTGTTAATTGAAAATAGGCAGGTGATCGTCATGCCCCCCCCCCCCCCCCCCCCCCCGCACACACACACGCAGAGAGAGAGAGAGAGAGAGACTTAAGGGGAACGCACGTCTTCCACATTCATCAGGATTGGCTGTAAATTAGATGGCCGATAGATGGTGCTTATCACCGATCATTAGAGATTGAGAGCCGTGCTATTGAATGTCAGGATCCTTAAGCATGATCTTTACCGTCAGACCGCAAGATGCATGGCGATGTGGATGGTATGGCACGTCACTGATGCTCGCGATGGTAACTGTTTAGGCGAAGGGGTGGGCGTTCATCAATGCCAATTAGTAGCTCTTGCTTGAGTCTTATTGCCAAATGAGTTTAGTTAGAGCTTCTTGGGACATGCTAGTCTCTCTCTCTCTCTCTCTCTCTCTCTCTCTCTCTCTCTCTCTCTCTCTCTCTCTCTCTCTCTCTCGTTTGAGCCTTATTGTCAAATGAGTTAAGTTAGAGCTTGTGGCACTAATTTTAGTCTCCTGGAAGTGTTTTAAACGTTATAGATGCTGTGTGAGCAAAGATCTGGTAGTAATTTTAGTCTTCTTGAAGCTTTTTAATTGTTATGGATGCATCCTGAATATAGCAAACATCTGGCAGTAATTTTGATCTGGAAATTATTAATTGCATTCATGGATATCTTTTATTAATCATGAAGAAGATTTAAATGCAATATGTAACATCGATGATATTAGAATTAATAACTTAAATCATACTCTCTCTCTCTCTCTCTCTCTCTCTCTCTCTCTCTCTCTCTCCTCTCTCTCTCTCTCTCTCTGTATATTTGTCCCCGAGACAGGGGTCAGCTTCTAGGGGAACTGTCATTTTGAGACATTACCTAGTATGTGTGTGAGAAAGGAACTCCCCTTGAGTGTGGTATACCATGTATTTTATGTTGTATATTTTGATGCGTTATCAGACTTCGGTTTCAGGGGTCAATAGCCATCGGTTTTAGAATCTTTTATATATTCCTCTTGATTTTTATTGTTATTTAGTTGCTATGTATGTGAAATTAACTATTGGAATAATTTTTGCAATCTCTTGGTAGGACATTGAGAGGTAAGTTATTCAGTGGATACGAAATGGTTGATAATGAAGTATTGAAAATAATTTTGTTAGAATGATCGTTGTTTACTTTATGTATATCTTTGCTTGTGTAGATGTAAAATATATACGAGTTGCTTTGTGTAGATTGAAAGGATAAAGCGTAACATCATGTTCATTGAACTTACATATGTAAGTTCATTTAAGAGTTTTATTGTATTTTAGCTTGCATAGATTTACAAATGAGCCGACTTACACAAACCTTACATTATTTTCGGAGTCAGTTGTGGGATGATTCGATCATTATCAACACATTCCTTTATATTTTTCTTTTAGTTAGATTGTCTTGAGACTGCCAGAGACCATGATTATACTTTGGGGTAGTAAGCTCAGAATTTTCAAAATTAAGCCAAATCCAGTAGTTATATTAAGACTGCAAATCTTTGATAATCAGAGCATTATCATTTCTTTATATTTGAGTCATACTGGCAATTGGTTTGGTGTCCATATGATTAACACTGAAAGAAAAATATTATTTTTAGGAGGCAACATTTTTTTTATTATTTATGCTAAAAGAAAGAAAATGTATATATTAATCGTGTAAATATTACTATTTAAAAGTTATGTTCTTTACGTCAAACGCTTTCTAAGATCATTGAAATTAGAATTATTGTAAGTAGTAATAGAAGGTCGTATTTCTCCCCCCCCCCAAAAAAAAAAATTGTTTAATTCGTTTGCGGTTTCAACTAGTCATTGAAAGACTGTTCTTTCCTTATTTCATCTCAAAGAATTTTTAAGAAAGGGAAGGTTAACACCTTCTCAACCCATCCACCTGGAAAAACATGAAGTATATATATGGATGTATGTATATATATATATATATATATATATATATATATATATATATATATATATGTATATGTGTATGTGTTAACATGTATTTGCTATTTGGTGGATTCTTGAGTATATTTCCCTATTTGGCTCTGTTTTTGTGTATTCTTCTATCAATACTGGTATTACAACTCTTGTTCCATCAGAGAATATTTTTAGTTTGACATATTTTGTCTTTGGGTTGAACACCAATGAATCATTTGTAAATGTAAATCGCACTGTTAAGTATGTAAAAATACAAATTTTACATCTCATAAACTAAACATTCTTCCGTTAATTCTAATACTGTTCTTAGATTTCATATCTCTTGAGTCGAATTCAGCGAGCAGTCAAGAACCTTACTTAATTCAGACTTCAAACCTTCACTCCTTAATTATGGCGATGTGTTTTTGTTCTTGTTCATGCCCATCTTCGACCACCTTCCTACCCATTCGCCGCACACCGACCTGTCATGCAATGACAGGTCCTACCAACGCCTCATTGACACCTGGTCATTTGCAACCTTGCACGGACTTCGGCGGTGTAGTCCCCATTACCTGGATGTCAGCGGAAGAGATTCCTTAACCTTTGGGTCCTTGTCAGCTGAAACATGCTTGTTTGCTGTTGTCTTACGCACAAACGCATAGATACTGGCATCTCCCGTACAGAAATATCTCCCCTGTATAATACAGAGAAAATTACTGACTATATATATATATATATATATATATATATATATATATATATATATATACATACATATATATTTATTTATTTATTTATTTCCTGTCACGTTCAGAGGGAGAGGGAGTAGTCATACCCTGGTGAGAGGAACACACTCCCACAAATTGCCGAAGTAGCGGGTTGTAGTTAGGTAAGGAGTGTGGATGGGAAGGGTTGAACCTGTGTGTGCATATCTAACTAAATATTTATCTATCTACCTATCTATCTATCTCTATCTATCTATTTATTTATATATGTATATATATGTATGTATATATATATATATATATATATATATATATATATATATATATATATATTAATTTTAAGACATGTACGGCAATTTGTAGAATATAGGAATCCTCTGATGATGGCATTTGTGGACTATGAAAAAGCCTTTGATATTGCGCACTGGCCAATTTTGTGGAAAGTGAATGCGTTATTATGGAGTTCCTATTAAATACTGCATGTAAATTTGATTAAGTCTGTTCATGAGCATAGTAAGTCCAAAGTTAATGTTAGTGCAGTCCTATCAAATGAATTTCCAGGGAACATTATAGTACTCCAAGGGAATGTGTTGCCCCCTATGTTGTTTATCCTCCTCATGGATTTTGTAATGCATTGAACAGTTGAGGATGGTGAAGAAGGATTGGACTGGGTTGGTTATAGGAAATTAGCTCACCTAGAATATGCTGATGACGCTGTTCTTATTAGCAGAACACCACAGGATTTGCAATACTTGCTTACCAGAATGCATGAAATATCTCAGGAGGTTGGGCTCAAGATAAATAGAAGAAAGACAGAGATGATGAGAACGGAGTATGCAATGGAAGATGAAATATCATTGGAGGGAAAAAGGGTTAATGAAGTAGAATAATTTAAATATTTTTATGAACTATGATTTCTAATGCAGGGTCTTTAGAATTGAAGTTTACTTAACCTAGCCATCAGACAATGGCTAGGTTAAATGAAATTTGGAAATCAAATCGCCTGGAATTACCCATAAAAATCAGGCTATATATCAGTTTAGTGAGATCTGTGTTACTGTATGGACATGAGTTGTGGTATGACAATGAAACAGTCTCCAACAGATTTTGAAGATTTGAGAATAAAGCCTTCAGAGGACTATTGGGAGTTAAATGGCAGGACAGGCTTAGAAATAAAACTATAAGAGAGATTACTCGAGTGCCATATGTGGATGAGATCATGGTGAGGGGCAGATGGAGAGGGTTTGTTCATGCTCCAAGAGAGATTAGTTCACCAAAGTTTCAACTGGGCTCTACAAGGCATTAGAAGAGTTGGAATACCCAGACCTACCTGGCTGAGGACTATGAAGCGTGAAGTAGGAGAGGACTATTGGAGAAATATTGATTTAAAAGCTCAAGATAGAGATGACTAGCGAAATGCAACTGAGGCCCCTTGTGTCAATAACCGTGGGAGGAGATGATGAAGATATATATATATATATATATATATATATATATATATATATATATATATATATATATATATATATATATATATATATATATATGTGTGTGTGTGTGTGTGTGTGTGTGTGTGTGTGCGCGCGTGCGTGTGCGTATGCGGGAGTGCAGTGTGTATGCATATTAAACTTGTAAGAGTAGAACATTCTGTGTCCTCATCAAAGTCTTAGGGATGAGGTTTCTAGCCCCTGAGTTTTACCTACCTGGTCAGACATTGGACTTCATTCACAACTATAGGTGAACTGATGTGTGAAGAGAAGGGCAAGAATGAACAACGGACCTAGTGATTGTAAGAAAAGAAAAAGTTTTCATCTAGTCATGATCTTAACTATATACAGTGTATATAAATGCCTTTACATACATATATATACATATAGGATTACTCTTAAATAGTTTTTATCATCTGATTTTTGGTACACCTTTTTTTTCACATGTAGTGCTATTTGTTTGTCGTTGTCAACCTCCAGCTGGAACCCACATTGAAATGGTATGATGCCATATCTTGAAAAAGCTAGATAGTGCTGCATCATTACCTGCAACAGTACTACTGTCATTACCATTATCACTACCAGTATCATCAAGACCCGCAGTTCGTCCACAGGTGTTCTGATGGATCAGATCTCTACTGGTTTATTAGTAGGTGTTCTAGTTCGTCTCTGCAGGAGTTCTGTTTCATCTGCAGGAACCTACAGCACACCTCAAGTTATATACTTGAGTCTTCATTCTCTTTTCATGATATTCTGAACATCTTTTCTCTCTCTCTCTCTCTCTCTCTCTCTCTCTCTCTCTCTCTCTCTCTCTCTCTCTCTCTCTCTCTCTCTCTCTCTGAGTTACTTTGTTCACTGACATATTTTGGAATATGTTAAATTTATCGAGTGTTTTATTTTTAATATCAATCATTTTCTAACCCAGAGATTATACTATCTTGATTTAATATCAAAACAAGTTATTTGAACGCAATTGAAGACTATTCTCTCCCCTTTTACCCTTTTATATTAACCCTTATCTCAACTGCCTCTTACCCTTGCGTTGACCAATTTCTTATACGTTTACTTCTTTTATCTTTATACATTCGTAGACCTAATAAAGTGTATGTTAGACACTTTTCCTCTTGCTATCATCTTGCTCCGTCCCTCTGCCCTTTTCTCTCTCTCTCTGTACCTGTCCATTCTCCCACACCCATTCGATCTATGAGTGTGTGCTCCAGTTCTGGTCATCAGACAAGTGCTTCCAATGTTCTCTTATCTGGCTTTTAAGAGTCCTGATTTATCTAGTTCGTCTTTGACCTTATTAGCATTCGCATCTTGTTCTCTGCCTTGTAGCCTTTCCATCATCAGGCTCCATTATTCTTTATTGGCTCTTTTTCTTAGGAGGTCACATGGTACAGGTTTTTAATGACTATTTTAGCGGTTCCTCCGAACGGTGGCAGGTTTTCTTATAGATTTAAAAGTCGTGGTGTTGAAGCTACTTAGCAATTTCCCATCATTTGATTTTATGATGGTATAGCCTATAATGTTGTTTTGTTTTTATGTTAAGTCTTATTGACTGGTTTTAATTTTGCTTTCTTGTTTTTGATGACTTAATAGTTCAGTTTTCATATAACTTTTCCTTAATATATATTCCCAATTAGTTGCTTTTCTAATCATGATGCCGGGACGTTCAGTTCCAAGTGAATTTAAAGCGAATGATCTCATTTGAGGTCCTCCTTTCATCTGGAGGTGGTGTCTCAGCATGTCATAATAAAAGATAGAATCAGGATGTCCAGAGATAACGTCGCACCATTTCTCTTTAGTCTGGAGTATTTTTAGAACTTCCTCATATATCGAGAGTTTGTTTATTATAGAAAGCTGAAGTTAGATTAATGAAGTATACCGAATTTAGTGTCTTTAAAAGTGCTGTCTCGAACAATGAGTCTGATTTGTATCAATTTTGTAATCTTATTTTTCTCTCTATGATTTTGATCAGTAGATGCAGTTTCAGCATATTTTTTTCAAGGATAGGGCGACGTTATCATGGCAGTTTATAATGAGAATTTCAATGTGGTAATGGTTCTCTTCATTGAGTTTTCTTCTCGCTGTAGATTAAAGAATAACATCACAATAATATTATGTAAACATTCACCGAGTCTATGAACCTTTCTTTGAAAATTTTCTTTAATATTTTATCATCACAAATAATAATCAAATTCATTATCAATATAATCGAGGTAAATTTAGCCAAGAGATGTTACTCACCGTAGTAATTTCTTCCCTTAAATATACATGTTGTTTAAGCATAAGGGTGTTTATCTTTGTGTAAGAATAAAATCCTTCCATCTTTTTTTTTTTCATGAAAGAGTTTGGCAATGTTTATCTCAAAGTCCAAGGTTAAAAGCTAAACTTGTAATCCCTAAAATCAGACAGTATCTCATGCAAATCATCTGTAGGCGGTCACTCTGTGATACGTTGTTTTTCTTTTGGATGCTCGACTATGAATCATAAGGCTTGCTTCTATTCTGTAAGAGTTTTACCTCTAAAGGCCTGTGGAAAGCCTTATACACATGACTTATATATATATATATATATATATATATATATATATATATATATATATATATATATATATAGTTAGAGTAAATCCGTGACTCGTTCTAAACATTCAACCAATTAGATACGTGTAAATTATTATTATTATTATTATTATTATTATTGTTATTATTATTGTTATTATAGCATACCTTTAATAGATTTCTAATTCACTGGTTTAATCGTTCTAAAATATTTGGTCGTGAATTAGAAATGAATATTGGAAATAAATCTGAAGAAGTTAAACACCAATAGACCGAAGAGAACGGATGAAAAGTAAATGTCCAAACGCACTGTAGTGGGGCCGAAGTTATTCTGAAAAGATCTTGAGCAGTGACACAGTCTGCCGCGTAAGGCGTACTGTAAATGGTATCTTCTTTCCGGGGTGTAGCATATACGGTGCAGTTTTACTTTTTTTATGAATGGCAATGATAAATAGTGTCTCATGAACCACGTGATGTTCCAGGCATAGAATAAACGACAAAACATCAAAGTAGTGTTGAAAACAAATATTATTCCTAAAAGATTTATTTATCTTGTACTCCACTTTAATACTACTAAATTGAAGTGTTTATTATCATGGTAGTTGAGGCCCTTTGCATTAATAGGCATAGGAGGAGATGATGATGATTAATGTAGTTAAAAACGAATGTTAACAGTTTGTTCTATTATGTTCTCTTGCGATCGTCGATATTTACTCGAGGTGTTGCAATATACACACACACACACACACACACACAGACACACACACACACACACATATATATATATATATATATATATATATATATATATATATATATATATATGTAGTGAAATTATCCATTAGAACGTTTTTTTATATGGCTCTGTGCTACTTTTTTTAATAAAAAGATTTCCAGTTTAAGGTTTTTGTGGCCTTATTGGTAACGTCTCTGCCTGGTGTTTGCCAATCGGGGTTTGAGTTCCGCTTAGACTCGTTAGTGCCATTAGTATCTGCAACCTTACCCCCCTTGTGAGCTAAAGTGGGGGATTTTGGGGAAGCCTATACGTCTGTCTATCTGCTGAATCATCAGCAGCACTCCCTGATCCTAGCATGGGTGGAGAGGAGGCTTGGGCGCTGATCATATATGGTCAATCTCTAGGGCATTGTCCATCTTGGTAGGGCAATGTCACTGTCCCCATTCATGAGTTGCCTTTAAAACCTTTAAAGTAGTGGAATGCGTTTCATAGCTCGTGGATGGTGCTAAAGCTATTTTCTTCAAATTACTTGTAATATTCTTGGAATTTATTCGGATCATTATCTAACTCTTGCAGTTCGGAAAAAAAATTGAAAGATGATAAGACACTTCCAACCAAAATGGTTTGTTCATGTATTTCTAAAGGGCGAGAGTTGAGTAAGCGATCTGGTCAGTTCAAGTTCAACTCTAGGTTATGTTACTAATCCTGATTGAATCGCATTATTATTCTTCTCAGTCTCCGACCAATATGAGAATAAAAATTATACATAGTATTCTTGCAAAATCTTAAGTTTTTAAACAAAATTTCTTCTCCAAGCTCTATATCGATATCAAGCTACTTATTCTTCAATCAATCTCTGCCTACTTGTAAGTGGCCTTGATTTCTCTCTAATTTCCTCCTCGTTTCACTCGTCCCACTCTGCATACTTCACAGACCATTAACTTTAGCCACTTTTGCTCCGATTGGTATATATTTGAAAGCCAGTTCAACTTGAATCTTAACGAGGCTCTTATGATAGTCCTTTATTGACTTAAAATACGTACTTTCATTGTTGTTATTGGGTAGTTTCTATTTTTGTACATTTCCTGGTCAACAATCGCCTTCGTACTATATTTTATTAACATTCCTAATTAATAATTGCATCTTGCATTCTTTTGTTACAAATATATACACACGGGATCCTTCTCTTACTGATTTTCCCGTCTGTATAGTTGAATCCTCATAAACTAGATATATGTATATTATATATATGTAGGCACACATACACACACACACACACTAGTGTACGCGACCTGTTAATAAGGACGGCTAAATATATAAGATAAATATATTCACTCAAGCACACGCACTGCCCCCCCCCCCCCTCTCTCACCAAGGTACGACTACTCCTCTCCCTCTACTCGAGGGACGGGGAGATGAGCGTGACATAAATACATACCTTTATACATAAATTCTGTATGTGTGAATTTGTTGTTCCTGAGTATATATATATATATATATATATATATATATATATATATATATATATATATGTATGCGTGTTTTTTTGTTTTTTTTATAGAGGAAAAAGCTATGCTAGTTTTATTGAGATCTTTTTGGCGATTAGATTTTTTTTGGAGCAAATCGATGTTTTGAAAATTTTTAGTTTACTATGATCAAACAGTTATTGCGTAAAATACTCCTATACTTATGTTTCAAGATTCAAGATGTGCAGTTTCTTAAATACTTGAAAGTTGATTTGATCGTTGACTTAACACCATGAGGAATTAATGACATTTTGTTAAAGAGCCATGCTTTTTGAAAATATATTGTTATTTACTATATTTATGGTCTTCAATATACAGGTCACATCCTTCTAAAACTAAAACAAATATGACCAACGAAAGTACTAATGACAAGTAACAAAAAATAAAGACATCAGGGACAAAAAAATATATATATATAAAAGACACAGGCTGTTGGAAGAGACAAGATCGACGGCTACACAAAACAGAATGACGTCAACCCGGAAGATAAGAAAGTCGCTACGTGTTTTGCAAGATTAATAGTCTACTTTCTTGGTTTCCCATTAGAACTCTCTCTCTCTCTCTCTCTCTCTCTCTCTCTCTCTCTCTCTCTCTCTCTCTCTCTCTCTCTCTCTCTCTCTTTTTCTATAGTTTTCTATCATTTTTAACTGACCATATTTTTGTTATGATAGTAGTAAAATTATCTAGACCTTCCTTTTTTAATTTTTGTAAGCTTGTATTTAGCTCCATGGAGTTTTGGGTTATTTTTTTGTTTTTACAATTTAATCAAATTAAATGACTCTTTGACAACTAATTCTGTCTCTTTTCTCTTTTGATGTATCCTGGCAATCTGTTTGATGAAAGTGATGTCGCTTTTAGAAGGCTAAACTCACTAGCTACAACAATACTTGTACTTACTGCATAACCTCTACATCATTCAAAATGCTCCCAGAAAGCTAAAATCATTAGCATCCAACGTTCTTTTAATTGTTTAGAATTTATTGTAACGGGGTTCAAGTCTAACATCGGATACGTGGTAATCTGCATTAATAGCAATTATCGAAAATATTGTCAATATACACCAACTACCCGACAACTTAATAACATTCAGTTATCCAGTATTCTTAGCATGGCAATGACATTTACTGCATTTAAAAGTTATGATAAGGTTTATCAAATGGTACTTTTCCAATAAAAGCCTTAGGTAAAATACGAAAGAAAGGAAGGAGAGAAATTCAACGAAAAATACATTAATTTCAATTTCGGAATGAAGTTAGGGGAATCGAAATCATGAAGGAAATAATAAACAGGAAGTAAGTCAAGCATGACTTCACCCAAGAGGTTAACTATTGTACTGTAATTGTTCAGTTGCTACTTTCCTCTTGGTAAGGGTAGAAGAGACTCTCTAGCTATGGTAAGCAGCTCTTAGAGGAGAAGGACACTGTAAAATCAAACCATTGTTCTCTAGTCTTGAGTAGTGGTCTTCCACTGTCTCGGGTTAGAGTTCTCTTGCTTGAGGGTACACTCGGGCACACCGTTCTATCTTGTTTCTCTTCCTCTTGTTTAGTCAGGTTTTTATAGTTTATAGAGGAAATATTTATTTTAATGCTGTTACCGTTCTTAAAATATTTTATTTTTCCCTTTTTCGTTTCCGCACTGGGCTATTTTCCCTGTTGGGGTCCCTAGCCTTATAGCGTGCTGCTTTTCCAACTAGGGTTGTAGCTTAGCAAGTAGTAGTAGTAATAATAATAATAATAATAATAATAATAATAATAATAATAATAATAATAATAATTGATAATTAATAATTAATAATTTAATTAATGATAATAATAATAATAATAATAATAATAAATAATAATAATTAATGATTAATAATTAATAATTGAAAATAATGATAATAGTAATAATAATAATAATAATAATAATTATTATTATTATTATTATAAATAATAATAATAATAATAATAATAATAATAATAATAATAATAATAATAATAATAATAATAATAATAATAATAAGAAATCATCAGTTTCAAGTCATTGTACTCATGACGAAGATGCTAACCTACTATAGGAAGAGGATGTGGACTAAGAGTAATACAGATTATATTCTGTTTGCACCATTCGTGTTAGCCTCACTTCCTTAGGATTTACCAATTATTCGATTGCTTTATTTTTAGAAGACTTCAGTTCTTATAAAATACAAATCGATTATTCGTTGCATTTTCAAGATTAGTTATTCCCTGAAAAAAACACATCAGTTATTTTTTGTTTTTCTTCCTCGTGCCATCTGTTACTTTGTTCTGCAAGCTTCGCTTCCTGAAGGGATGGCTCCTCTCTCTCTCTCTCTCTCTCTCTCTCTCTCTCTCTCTCTCTCTCTCTCTCTCTCTCTCTCTCTCTCTCTCTCTCTCTCTCCCTTCGAACTAGACGTATATCCTTTCGATTATTTTAACAAAAATTAAGGTAAACAAGTGGGAAGGATTATCATTACACACACATATATGTATATATATATATATATATATATATATATATATATATATATATATATATATATATATATATATATATATATATGTATGTATATATGTAATGTGTGTGCTGGCATGTAATTTTCAAATTATACAACATACGTTATAATTAGAATAGGGAAGAAGAAAATGCTGAAAGAAGAACTTAGACCAATGTAAATCACGGTCCGGAGTACATACAGTACAAACAACAATATTAGCTGAAGTGCTTATCTTAAAAGTATACCATGCTGTAGTTTTTACGGTATATTTTTAAGTACTTTTCATTACTTGAACAGGTTGGTTGCTCACATTGGCATTCATTGCTAGGCAAGTTTGTGTTATTCTTTACATCTGTATCTCCTTAAGTTGAATGTAATTATATAGTATGAATGTGTTCACCTTTTATATCGAGATTTATTTTGTATTCTCTATGTTTTTGTTGGGAAATAATTTATTTTTTTTTTTCTTATTTAGTTTCGTTGAAGTCTAAGCCCACCAGGAATAGTCATTATCTCGATCTGATAATTCGCCCTCACCCTATCAAAAAATATCTTATTGTAAATGTACAGATGAGACAAAACCAGTTGTTCTTGGGGGCACTTAGGAAATGAGGTCATTTGTAAGAAATTTATGTTTTGTTTGATGGACAGTGGAAAACTGTAGCTTTTCTTGTACAGAAAAGCTTCTTGACATAACGAATGAAATTTTTATAATTGAAATTACGAAATAGAGCGTAAGGTTGTGGTGGCCGATGTGGTAACGTCCCTGACTGGTGATTGCCAAACTGGGGTTCGAGCCCCGCTTAAACTCGTTAGTTTCTTTGGCCTCTGCAACCTCACCATCCTTGTGAGCTAAGGATGGGACGTTTTGGGAGCCTATAGGTTTATATGCCGAGTCATCATCAGCCATTGCCTGTCCCTCCCTGATCCCAGCTTGGATGGAGAGGGGTTTGGGCGCTGATCATATGTATATATGGTCAGTCTCCAGGGCATTGTCCTACTTGACATGGCAATGTCACTATCCCTTTCATGGGTGGCCTTTAATCCTTTAAAACCTCAATGTTACCCGTAAATCAGTCCAGTCCTTAAAAAAAAAAAAAAAAAAAAAAAAAATATCCTACGAGCTACTGAATTTTATAGAGTATAACCATGTTGACAATTCAATCATATCAGTGTTGCTTAAATAATGGTATGAGGCAGTGTGGTTTAATCAAAAGAATAGTCTTCCAACCTTTGAAACTGCTACAATAATATTTGAAAATGCCAGAGAAAGTTACACAAATTATTAATGATAAAATAAACAATTTTAGCAAACATTTCTTGCACATCATAAAACAATTAGACTACATTCTTTGTTAGCAACTGAAGTAATTCCAGAATGGACAACTGGTGAAGTTTTCTTTTTATATTAACTCCGTAATAAAGTCTAATTCAGTTTAACGGTGCCTTTCTGCACCCAGGCGTCTTATTTATGCAATTGATAACCGGAAGAATTGAATTTTAAGTGGTGTTCTTTTTATCACCTTCACTCAAACATGATAGATATTTATAGTGGGAAAAAACCTCTATCAAATTTTTCGTTATAACTTTTAAACTCATTAATAATCATAGATCAGGAGGAATTGAGCCGTGCTTGTTCTTGCAGAACATAAAGCCCCCCCACCCCCCCCCCACCCCACCCCCCTCTCTCTCTCTCTCTCTCTCTCTCTCTCTCTCTCTCTCTCTCTCTCCAATTTTCAGCTTGAGGAACACTCCCACCTAGTTATATTTGACCACCTTTGAACCTGATGACCGAAGGGGATAAGCTGATAGTTTTCCATTAAATTTTGAGCCTTATATAATCTTCCACGTGATTGACTTTGGTTATTTGATCTGACCCAGAAATAATATTTTTGTCCAGCGATGACTAACAATCAAAACACTATTAGCCAGGGAGCTTTGATGACAGTGATGGATAAGACAGATCGGTGATGTTTTATCTTGAGATTCGGATTAGGACAAGAGATGTTGATAGCGGTTGAAGTAAAGAATAAAAGGTTTGCAGGCAAACGAAACCTAATAGTAACATTTGAGTTCATGAATACTTTTTTATTCTCTATTATCATTTGTCTTCTCTCTTTTGGAATAAGAATTGGGTTGGTTGGAACGTTTGTATATTTTTTTTTCTTTAATTTTTTGAGTCATAGGATGGCTTGATTTGACACTATTTTTCTTTCACTACCGGTTTAATTCTATAGTTAAGCCTGGTTCATCTTCGTGGCTGTGTATCATTTCAAGGTTTTATTGTTAGATTTCCCCTCGTAATTCGTTGCGTGGCACATTCCTTGAAGAATAATCTCCTTCTCCCCCTTGGGCCTTTAGCAACAAAAAATAACTTGGGAATAAATGCATAGGAGCTAATGCATTTCGCTCTTTCATTTTGGAAATTGAACTTCTACTTCGACATGCATTTTATGAAAAGCATGATTTAGTGATATCTTCATACACGAAATAAAGTCATTTGATTTTTTTTTCGGTAAAAGAGACCTATATAAATTTTGTAGGTGGTAGTTTATTACTAGTGTTACTCATCGCAGTTTTATACCTTCAATCGTCCAGACAGATACACACCGTATATATGTATGTATGTATGTATGTATGTAGGTATGTATGTAAATGTGTAAGTAGGTATGGTATTTATGAATACTGGGATTGTTGTAGTTATATCTATGTCGCTGGAGATGTCCAATTCTTGGACCTGAGGTAAACCCGGTACAGGTTTGATAGAAACCATTGAGACCTGGCCTTACTGCACCTGTAAGACCAATAAGACCAACTTGAGTAAAAGTTCTTACCATTGCTGAGTAGTTCAGTACCCAAGCTGTAGATTTCTGGGATAATTTTTTATCCTAGAACTTTGCTTACAAGTTCACCTATCATTTGCTGTGAGAAAGAAGGACCAATGTCACTCCTAAAGATTTCTTGAGAAACAGAAAGCTAAACTTCCTGGCGTGACTTTCTTTCAGGGAAAAAAAACACATTGGAAAAAGTATATACTATGTATCTATCTATATATACAGTATATATATATGTATGTATATATATATATATACTGTATATATATTTATATATATATATATATATATATACTGTATATATAGATAGATACTGTATATATAGATAGATACATAGTATATACTTTTTCCCATGTGTGTTTTTTCCTTGAAAGAAAGTGTGTGTATATATGTATATATACAGTATATATATATATATATATATATATATATATATATATATATGTGTGTGTGTGTGTGTGTGTGTGTTTATATATACACCCATGTATGCACATACATACAGTTGGACACAGTAATTCCTGGTACACCTCGCTCAGATGAAGCGCACCTTGGCACACCCTTATTGCGTGGCGAGTTCGTGTTTAGCCCAACCCACCACCCTTGTCAGCTTTCCCTACACTATCTTTTTGGTTACTCACCGCGAAGTAAGGGTGTGCCAGGATACATTTATTCGGAGCAAGGTGTACCAGGGAGTCCTGTGTCCAGCTGTACATGTGCTTATAGTGTTCAAAATAAGAGATAGTCAGATATTTTCAAATTAACTGTATTTATTAAGCAATAAAGTTCTGAATCTGCAGAGTATCAGAAGGATGTAGAAATTGGATTAGCTATTATATCTATGTTTTTGTTATCTAATAGTTTATTCCTTTCTTGAAAATTTTTCGAAGTGTTTGAAATGGGTTGTTTAGCCTTTATGGAAGATTGAATGAAAGAGAGATCGTGAAGTATAAATGTTTAGGGTTGAGATCAATAGCATATGGTTGATATAGCTCAGGCCTACCGAAGAAAAATGATTAGAAAAAATAAAAGAGTTGGTCATATCACAGTTTAATAGTAATTCCAAGGAACGAAACTGAGATAGCAAGTTTCGGAATTCTGAATGTGCTGTTTGCAAACGTGTGTTGCCATGCATACAAACACGTGTGTATATTCTTATGGTTACATACTGAAAAACTATTTCACTCGACGCATGGGCCAACATCATATTTCCTTTTGCAACTTCTTGGAGTGTCTCTAAAGCCATCCATTTTCAGTGATACATTTGGGAAAGGTGGTTATCTTGAGACCGTATGTGTTATCATTTGGTCTCATCATAGATATTAAGTTCTCGGTAACTGACACAATTTTTCCCGAGTCTCTCCTCGACGTGTGTATCTTCACAGCGAGAGAGATATCCTTATGAGTGGCAGGTGCTATCGACAATCGGTGACCTGCGTAATTTCAGTGTTGTGTTTGTCCCAGGGGCGACTGACCAGTTGGGCTATTTACTTTTTTAATCACCGATTCCACAGATACTGTAATTTCGGGCCATAAATCGGCAAGTATTGCGGAAATTATGAGATTGTATCGTTGTTTCAGGAAAACCGAGACGTTCACGACCCTTGGGTTCGTTTAATGACATCTTACTGAGCAGACACAAACTTGTAAGTTTTGGTTTCTTACGAGGGTCACATCTCGTGGAAGGGTGACATCCCAGAGGATTTCTAAGGGAATCAAATATGTGGTTTATTTTAGGAAACTTTTATCTTTTTAGCTGTAGCTTAATTAACTGAAAACTAGTTTGTCGTGCTTATCTGAATTTCCTTAAGTACAGAGTTGGTTTCGATGGTCAAATCTTTTCAAGCAGCTTTGTTAAAATATTAAATAATGTTCCTCAACCTATGTACCATTATTTCAACAGTGCCTTAACTTGTCATAAAGAATTATTTTGACTTCACTTATTATGCTTAGCTAATGTTGTTCCCACAAATTTATTGTCATATATCACTGAAGAAGTTTTATATATACTATGATTTTATATGTAATGCGAATACACTTCCAAGAAATAAAGCCTTAAATGCCATCAACTTTCCTATAAAATCTTCACCGATACGAATTTCCTGTAGCGATGCAAGGAGAAATTTTAGAAACTGGATATTTTTTTTTTCCCAAGTTTTATATTGAAAATGGTAATGCATTTTGTTATTTAGTCAGTATTTCTTAGGTTTCATAATATATAAGTTTTTAAGAAATTTTTAAACCTCTAACGTGTAAAGAAGAATTTTTTTTTTTACAAGTGTAACTAAATTTCTTATAGGAAACTCTTTCCGAGCAAAATCACAGCAATAATACTTTTTTTCAGTTTTTGTGAGAAATCAAAACTCTCAGTGGGATTTTTATTCTTTTGTTTATCAAGAACCTTATACCATATTATAGAATAATTTCATGACTTGTTCATAAAACTTTGCAGGTATGAAAAAAAAGCACTAGGTCCATCAGGATTTCAAATTAAAATGGTCAAGAGAGCTGCAAAGGGGAAAGGATGGAATTGGGATTGATTAGGAGCAGTAATGGATGAGGAAATAATGCCTAAGGACTGGCAGGAGAGTCTAATGGTATCTATATTTAAGTAGAAAGGTGATGTCAATAAATGTGGTAATTACAAGGAAATTAAACTAACATAGAATACATGGTTTGAAAGTTTTTGAGATATTAATAGACGAGAGATTGAGAGAGATTGTTGTAAAGATTGAGAAACAAAACTATGGATTCATGAGGGGGAGAGGAACTGTGGATGTATTATTTACAGTAAGGCAACTATAGAAAAAGTGCTTTTGTAGATCTAAGGAAAGCTTATGGTAGAATACCAAGAGAAGTAATGTTTTTGTATGCCTGAGGAAGAGGAAAGTCCAGAAGTGGGTTAGAAAGGAAGAGATGATGTTCAAAAGAACAAGGACCAAAGCAATAACAGCTGTTGGGGAAACAGAAACCTTTGAATTTAGCGTCGGGTTACACCAGGGGTCAGCATTAATCTCGTTTTTATTTGTGGTGGTGATGGACTGATGGACGGGTTTAAGGTAAGACCTCAGAAATAAAGATTTGCGGGAGTTGCTATTGATTTGGTGATTACCGCAGAAAATGAAGAAGTCTTTCAGAGAAGGGTTGTAAAGTGGCAAAAGACTGGAGCGGGGTGACTTGAGAGTAAACGTGGTTAAGACTGAAGCTATGGTGAACAGTAAGGGGAGGTAGGGACATGATAATCATACGTGAAAGTGGAGCCACAGTTATGAAACAGGTGAAACAATTTAGATTCTTAGGATCTGCTATAAGAAAGGAGGATGTGCAGCTGAAGTTGAGAATAGCATAATAGCAGCCTAGGGGAAGTGGGGGAGGTAGCGGGAGTGGTATATGATAAGAAAATGCCAATCAAGCTAAACGCTATAGTACAGTAATAAGATCAGTGCTAACGTATGGATCGGAAATGTAGGCTCTTGAGATGAAAAGAAGAATCATAGATTTAGAGAACAGAGATAAGCATTTTGAAGTGGATTATGGGAATATTACTGGTTGAAAGATTGGGAAATAAGAATGGCAGGCGTTGTGTGTTGATAAAAGTGTCAAGACTGATATGGTGTGAAGAGGTGTTGAGCCTGGATGGTGGGGAGGGAGTGAAGAGGGTTTGGGAAGAACCTGTTAATATCGAGTGGGAGACAGAGAATTAGAAGGCTAGATAATGTGAAGGATGATATGGAGATAAGAAGTTTTGTGGAAGAGGATTCCTTTGATACAAGGTATTGAAGAGTATGCATCAGGCAACTGACAACTTAACGTAGGGAAAAAAGTGGGCAAGATATTTGATCAAAATAAAACCCATTAAAGATGAATTATTTCAGGTACCTTGAATATAGATATTTCTTTTATATAAGTCTTCATTAAAAGCTATAGATTTTTTTCAATGTAGTTTTACGTCCAGATTCTACTTCGGATTTGTTATAGATTTAGTATGAGAGGGTTTCAGTGAATTAAGTTCTCTGTATATTTTATTATGTAACTGCTCACATGATGATCATGTAAAAGAAAATATTTCATGATAATGATTATAGTAATGATGATTGAAATTATAATAATAGATATTGTTTTATCATTATCATTATAATTATTAATAATAGACTCGATTTATATTAATAAAGATGGAAATACCATTGTTATGGAAAGCAAGTGTTAACAGAACAAAAAACTTTTGAGTGAAACTAGATGAAAAAAAAATATTGGGTAAGGTAGATCAACAAGTAAATATGTACATTCTAAAAGAGCAATGCAAATTCACAAAAGACGATGGTGAATGGTATTTAGATTGTATCGTAATTATTCTTAGTTTTTTGAGCTTCGATATCAATCAATCAGGCAGAAAGGGGTCCACAATTTTAAAGTAAAAATCAAATTTGGTTTTGTAGCAACCTAGCAGAATATGCATTTTATTTCTCCGCACAAGTGATACATACTAGTTCCTAGATAATGAATAAAATGTATCACCAATATACCTTTATTAAATAAGTTACTCTGTATCAGTTAAATGATAGGAAGAAAAACCTCATTACTGGTGCATGTATAAAAACTTAAAAATTTACAGATCTCTTCGCGAAGAGTGGAAAATCACAGATCACGATGTCTTAGAGTAATCGAAAATTTCCCAGAAATCTACTGCTGGGGTATTGAACTACTTAGCAGTGGTACGCACCTTCTCTCACCTTTGTCTCACAAGGCAGTAGGGCCAAGTTTCAGTGGATTCTATTAAACATGTACTATGGTTAATTCAGATCCAGAAACCGGAACACTCCAGCGAAATCGTGCTGCTACAGCAATCCCACACATACGTATAATGCGTGAGCACGGAGAGCTGCACCCAAATATTTTAAGGTAATCATATGTTATACTGTACTCTTAGGATAATTAATAAAGTATCACACCATAATAAGATTAAAAGGAACAGGGTTAAAGAGGTGCATATATACAAAAGTATGCATTTAATTATGAAAGATTATTTATAGTTTTACAGCCGTGGTGACACAATGTCACGCATAGGTATAGAAGACCTTGTATGCCGGAGGGTATCTAGAAACCTCCAGTTAACTATAAAAATTGCATTATATCTTCTTTTTTTTTTTTACTTTAACGAATGGCTATTGGATGGTGTATATGCAGTATCTATAATTCTGAGGGAACTGTACCAGTTATAATATACACTAGGTTTACTTTTACAATGCAAAACTATTCCATATGTGAAACATGAGAAAGTTTTACACTTAAAAGTTGTCAAGATTTCTCTCAGAAAGGACGTGGTCTTTGTAGGCCTGCGGCTAGACTGACTCACTTGTGACGTAGAATCTTTACCAATTACACGAAGTCTTTTCTGTCCTTAGACTGAAAGGATTAGGTAAGGATTATATAGTAGGAGAAGGAATATCATTGACTGGGTAAGTGCCTAAAGCTGGGTGAGCTGGGCACTTCTCTACTTGAGCAGTCATTAAGATTGGCTATGTTATGAAAAAAATATTATATTTACCACATTGTTTTCTAACTTTCATCTCATAGTGTGTCTGGAGTTTAAATCTAGATGCATTTGGGCTCTAAACATCTCCTCAACGTTGTGGCACGTGCCTCAAATTCATCAATCCAATCCTTAGTGAACCTTGGATTCTAGATGTGTCCAACACAATCACATGGCTCCAGTTCTCCAATTTCCAATTTCTGCATGTTCAAACAAGGAAACTCGTAATAATAACAAAATGCAAGAGGAACTAAAGTGTAAAATAATGGAGATTTGTGTAACCTCCCCCTACATCACTCACCCAAAAAAGCGAGACAACAATGTACAGTAGAGTTCTATCTTATAGAAAAAATATGCAATGAAACTATTAAATAATAAGAGAAATTATTCATTTTTGAGCCTTTATTACTATTATCTACAAATTATTAGCAAGTACCAAATGAAATTTTTTTTTAAGACATGCAGGCATCAATCATTGCCATTTCAGTAAGATTTTATCGACGAAAAATAACTTAAGATAAACAGGAAAAAAGAAATTACTTGACAAAGTACTATAATTTAGACCATAAGAAATGTACAATGGATTATAAATCTATATTTTGAAAAATAAATCTAGGGTTAATGGTTTATCATGCCTTATTTGTGACAAGTGTGAAATCAAAGGAAATTGTTACTAGCAAATGAAAGTTCTCTGTAATGTCCATTTGGAGAAATGAAAGGGAATGGATGTTTACCTTGAGACAGACAGTTAACACCTCCAGAAAAATGAAGATATACAGGTTAAGAGACCCTTATAAAGCCTTAGAACATAAGCTAGTTACAACTCAAAGTGCTCTGGAAAGAATAATGATGGAAATAATGCAAAGGGACAGAAAAAGAGCAATATGGATATGATAGCAAACTAAATTAGAGGATATTCTAACAACATGTAAGGAAAAAAAGTGGACATGGGCAGAACATAAAATAAAAATAACAATGGACAACAAGAATACCAGAATTGGTCCCTAGATATTGCAAACGAAACAAGGGAAGAGAGAGAAGACGATGGATTGACGAGCTAAGAAAATTTGTGGAATAGACTTGCATAGAAGGACTAAGATCATAAACAGGCAGGAATGTAGGGACACGTCTGAGGCCTTTGTCCTGCTGTGCCCTAGCAACGGCTGATGATGATGGTGATGATGATTGGAAGTAGGGCCCTCTAAAGATGGGATGGTGTTGTTGGTTGTAGTCTAAGCTGATCTTATACTAGCAAGGTCTTTTGCTCTTATAAGCAGCGTGGAAAAGGTTTTTCCCAAGGAAAATAAATTCGATTTTGATAAAAGGAACGGAAATTATTGGGTAGGATCCAAATATTTATAAATTTCTTGGTGCCCATCATTTGAAGGTTAAATAAGGCAGTATTAAGTCTTGGCGTAGTTGCAAATATGCCATGAGGCAAATAAGATATTTTTAGTGGTTTCCCCCTTCTATTACCCTGAGGTATTTATATCCTACTTCATTTATAACCTTGATGACATTTCCATCTGGCAGATTTATCCCTTTAGGACCCTGTTACTTTTCCTCTATTCTAACTAGAGCACACTACTTTTCCAAACCCGATCTTGATGTCTCCTGATGTAATTTTTGCCATCTGGATCAGCATGTCTATTTCCAGAATAGCTTGATGTCATTCATGAACATCAGATGATTTATTCTGCTGCCTTCTTTCTTGAGGTGCCACCCAAGTTTGATTTCTTCCAGCATTCTTGTCAGGGGAATCATAGTAACTACGAAGATTAGTGATGATAGTGAGTTGAGCTCTGCAACCTATGTTCCAGAACATGTAAGTATAGTTTTTCAGTTTTGCATTGAATTCTTGAGGAAGTTAACACAGTTGTATTGTATTCTGTAGTATGTATCTTTAAGCGTTCATCAGCCATGTGTGTGGTTTCATGTCAAAGGCTTTCTCGTAGTCTATCCATGCCATATTCAAGTGGCTTTACCTTCTCTTGCTATTCTTCATTGCCATTTTGTTTATCAGTACTGGCTTTTTGTACATTTACATTTCCTTCTGCATCCTTTTTTGCTGTCTGGGAATGGTATCTGTTTCCTCCAGGTACAGTTGGACATAGGAGTCCCTAGTACAACTCACTCCAAAGAAGTTCACCCTGTCGCACCCATACTGCAAGGCTAGTAACCAAACAACTACTGTACTGTAGAGAGAGATGGCAGAGGTGGTTAGTTTCCGCACAGTTAGTGTGTGTCAGAGTGCGCTTCCTCAGAGAAAGGTGTGCCAGGAATTCCTGTGTCCAACTGTAGATATACAACCTTTCATGATGCCCCATGATGCCTGTTAGCAGCTTCCTCATTATTGGAAGGCAGGTAATTTTTATTAT
Source organism: Palaemon carinicauda (assembly GCF_036898095.1). NCBI lineage: Eukaryota > Metazoa > Arthropoda > Malacostraca > Decapoda > Palaemonidae > Palaemon > Palaemon carinicauda. The sequence goes on from NC_090726.1 coordinate 156,618,071, forward strand.
TATTATTATTATTATTATTATTATTATTATTATTATTATTTTCTCTTGAACTAAATGAATACCTCTCTCATTATTCCATTAATCTAGTTAAGTACCCTATAATAAGTGACAGGGCAAGGTTGTGAATTGAACCACTATCTTGAATTTTGTTTCCTGAAATGGACGGTGCAATTAAATTGAGTAAACTAAGTAAATTTAAATTATATCAATTTGATTTTATACGGACAGGCTAGGGTATATTTCAAGATCTCATAAGTATGCAACATTATTTTTCACGTTCTTGTACTATCGAAAAAGATTGTCATCTGGAAGTCTCCTTAGCTAGCAACCTGGACTTCTGAAAAATTTCGGAAAATTTGGAGTTACGCTCCGCAGAGAAATAACGGATCTCTAGAGATAATGTTATTTAGCTCCATTCATTTTGGGCATGATTTTAGTTATTATTTTTTTTTTTTAATCAGGAACCAGCCTTTTTTATGGCAAAAAGGAAATTAACCATGTTTCTGTCACTAAAACTCAGATTATCTTCCAGAAAATTAGACATGTACCTCAATGTTATACTCAAGAGTTGATGAAAATTACCACAACTTGCTGTGCAACAGAATTTCCCTTGAGTTAAAGAAAATTCACAAAGTTTTTGTCACCAAAGCTCAGATTACCTTCCAGGAAATTAAACATGTACCTCAATGTTATACTCGAGAGTTGTTGGAAATTGCCAGAACCTGCTGTGCAACAAAATTTTCCTTGAGCTAAAGTTACAGAAAATACGAAAGAAAAAAATGCTAAGGCAGGTTATATGTGGCCTGCAGGATTCGTGTTCTGTTGAGAATTCTGTTTATAATTTCACTCTTCCATTCTCTAAGGCCCCAAGCTGCCATGAATATGATTAGTGGCAGCAGCCTTGCTACCTATATTTTGCCAGAGGGTTGGATGTCATAAGCGTAGTTTGTCTGCATTCGTATACTTCGATAGAGATAAAGATAAAATTTTCATCTTCGATCTCAGAATCCCAGCTCATTTGTCTATAATATGGTTTGCTTTTCTGGTCATTTTTATTTAGATAGCCACAGTGTTTCATTTCCCTTCCAGGTGATGCTTACGACCTGATGTGGAAAGCGTGTGGCTCTTTCACAGCAGCAGCAGACAGGTCGAGAGGGCTCTGCATTGCCCTCGGGGCACTTGAGGATAAGCGGTCATTAAGGGACCCGCGGCTAAGTAAATGGGAGGGTGTGTTGGGAGTTAGGGATGGGTTGAGGAAGGTGGGAGGAGCAACCATCATTAAATGGAACATTGTTAACGCGTTACCCCGGGTCAATCAGATAAAGCTCTCCCTCGCAACCCCCCCCCCCTCCATTCCTCAAACCCTCCCAAGGCCTTCATCCACTCATCCCATCAGCACTCTATTGCCATCCACTACTACCGCCTCCGTCTCTACCCGCCCTTCATAACCTCCTCCCTGATCCTTCGCATCGCGGTCAAGCCCTCCTGTGGCAGGGAAATGATGAACTTGTGAGGAATAAAGGTCACGATTGCATTCCCCTTCTTATACTTTCGTTAGTGGTTCTGCATCATAGCCCGCCGGGGAAAGGCAGGGTAAGCGTTTGGGGTCGATGCAGGCAGCCTTTCACGACAGAATGACCTTTTATAAGTATTTTGTTTTGCAGTGATTATGTATATTCTAAAAACTTATTATTTCGGAAAGAAACTATTAAACACTTCGTAGGATATTGACAAATTTGAGTTTCGGAAAGCTGAAACTTAGTATTGTTAGTATATTTTAAATGCTGGGATTATATTCAACTTTCTATTCATACTGGAATGTCATCCATTTCAAAAGTGTATACGTTTATAAGTAATTAATACACCGCTTATGCTAATGATTGAATTTTTTTTTTTAAATAAAATATTTCAATTATTAAAGGTCTTTTATAGTGTCTGTATTTGAATTATCCGTTTGTTTTGCATGTGGAATATACTGTATATACATATCTATCTATTTACACGTACAGTATATATATATATATATATATATATATATATATATATATATATATATATATATATATATATAAGAGGTTGGCCAGGAAACCGGCCACCCGTTGAGATACTACTGTTAGAGTTATGGGTTCTTTGACTGGCCAGACAGTACTACATTGGTTTCTTTTATGTGGTTACGGTTCATTTACCTTTTGTTTACACATACAGCGAATAGTCTGACCTATCCTCTACATAGTCTCCTATGTCTTCATGCACCTAACAACAGTGAGATGACCAAACAATTCTTCTTCGTTTAAGGTGTTAACTACTGCTCTGTAATTGTTCACTGGCTACTTTCCTCTTGGTAAGGGCAGAAGAAATTCTTTAGTTATGGTAAGCAGCTCTTCTAGGAGAAAGACACTCCAAAACCAAACCATTGTTCTCTAGTCTTTGATAGTGCCATAGCCTCTGTACCCGGAATTTCACTGTCTTTGGTTAGAGTTTTCTTGCTTGGGGGTACACGTAGGCACACTATTCTATCTAATTTCTCTTCCTCTTGTTTTTTTAAAGTTTTTATAGTTTATATATGAGAGATTTATTTTAATGTTGCTACTGTTCTTAAGATATTTTATTTTAATTATTAATTACTTCTCTTGTAGTTTATTTATTTCCTTGTTTCCTTTCCTCACCAGGCTGTTTTCCCTGTTGAAGGGCTTATAGCATGCTGCTCTTCCAACTAGAGTGGCAGCTTAGCAAGTAATGATAATAATAATAATAATAATAATAATAATAATAATATGTATATGTATATGTACTGTATGTGTGTGTATGTGTGGATATCTTAACGTGGTGAAAGGGTTTATGAATCGCCATGATCAGCAAACCTGTACTAGCCAAAGCCACCTATACTAGGCTGGGTTGCTGTGAATGATCACATAAAAATCTCCCCCCATCATCAATCTGTATTTGCTAGCACGGTGATGAAAATGGCCGAACCCTAGATATAAATAAAGACATATCTAAGGCCTTTGTCCTGCAGTGGACTAGAAACGGCTTCACCTGTTATTTTGGGTATATATATATATATATATATATATATATATATATATATATATATGTATGTATATGTGTGTGTGTGTGTATGTGTGTGTGTTTTGTGTGTTTAAATACTGCTTGTTATAACGAAGACTCATTGCTATTTGCCTTGCAGTGGAATATCGTGTGATCAAGGATTAAAGAAATCACGGGATATGAAAGGAAGTATGGAATTCCAAAGCTTATTGTTAGAAAGAAAGAAGTTGAAGGTACTAAATCGACTCGTCTGACGAGTTGATGATTGTGGAAAGTTCAAGGTCTGTTGTGAGAATTTTGTATTTCAAACTTTTCATTGTATAGTTATGGACACACACTAAGAGCTCACCCGAGTATATTAAGTATATTGATTATATTAATCATGGTGCTGGATACTGCTTGATAAAGATGTTTTTCAATTAGATAAGAGAACTAAAGTGATTTTAACAAGTCTGTGAATTGGTCATACAAGACTGATCTATGGATTTTTTTTATGTACACCGCACGAAACAGTTCCCAAGTGCATAGCATACAACATATTTTTTGTGAATGTACTGTTTTTTGAAAGATGCAGAGACATGTTTTGGTCAGAAACGTTATACGACATTTTATCTTATTCTGATTATTTTGCTGTTCGCAACATTTAAATGGTTTAAGAAACACTGATTTATATATACGATTTAAATGACTACTTATCGTTGGTTTT
>NC_090726.1:156626824-156631824 GCF_036898095.1 Palaemon carinicauda
GCCGAATATACAGGAGACATACATTATAACCTCTGTATAAAAACTGCCAGATTATGAACACATCTCCCCTATGTAATAAAGAGAAAGTGGCTGGTTTTATATATATATATATATATATATATATATATATATATATATATATATATATATATATATATATATATATATATATATATTCTGTCACGCTCAGCTCTCCCCGTCCCTCTGGTAGGGGCAAGAGGGAATAGTCATACCTTGGTGAGAGGGGTAGGGGTTACGTGTGCGCATCTATCTAGATATTTAGCAGGGATTTTTGACGGGTCGCGTACACTATTGCTTTAATAGTAGATTAACAATCTACTTGCCAGCCCTTATGAGAGGATCCTTCAAAAATTTAAAGAAAAGTTTTCATCCTATGTGGTGGACACTATTGATTAGATGAATGAGGATAATTTCTCTCTCTCTCTCTCTCTCTCTCTCTCTCTCTCTCTCTCTCTCTCTCTCTCTCTCTCTCTCTCTCTCAAGGATCGACGAAAGCTAGTTGATAAGAACCTGACATTGCTTAGTTGAGATTGTGACCTTCCATTGGAAAACTTTGTTGTAGCTACGTATTCTATTTTTAAGAGGCCATTAAAGTGCTGTAACGAGGCTTTTCGCGAAATTTTATGATTATTACAGATTTTTAGCTCTTCCTTACAAAAGTAAATCTGCTTATATTAAAAGAGAATTATTGAGATATTATATTAGGGTTTTTATAGCAGTCAGTAAAAAGTGTACCCTCCACGTTATATGACGTAGGTAGGTGAAGTATAAATAAATGAAACCCTGACGTTTCGTGACATTTTCTCTCTCTCTCTCTCTCTCTCTCTCTCTCTCTCTCTCTCTCTCTCTCTCTCTCTCTCTCTCTCTCTCTCTCTCTTGTTTTACACAGACTTGGCCCTAATTTTCTTACCTATGTAAATTCAACTTAGAGACGTGAAGCTTTTGAAATTTTCTTATTATTTCAGACATTTTTCATGTAATATTTAGAAGACGTTTCCTTTGACATGATAAGTATACAAAAAAAAAAAAAAAGTGAAAACGCAGCTAAATAATCTGATAATTATAGGTCGGAATATATATTGTATTTAGCTGGTTCATTTTTAGTTGAAGGTTAACCTTAAAGGATTACCTTTATGTGATTATGAGCTGTCGTGTGGAAGAGCCTTCTTCTTCTTTGTGCAAAGCCACGTTAAGATGCTCTGCCATTACAAATCAAGCAATGCCTCTCATTTCCATAAACTTCCAGATCCCCGAAAGTGCTCCTTCGTTCATATTCAGATGATGAGCCACTGGATGTTTCAGGAGTGTGCTATCACGGAGAGGCAATGAGGGCGTCAGTCCTGAGCGCTTCGAATGCAAAATGATTCTCTCCAAGGAGCTGGTTTGTGGAAGGTGCTTGACCACAAGCAGCCCTAAATTCGGCATTGGTCTTATCTGAATAAAAGTTAAATCATCGTAAAAGATGTATTAGGAGCAGCTTTTGTGAAATTTCACAGCGGAGCTGCAATTTCGTTTTGGCCACTCAGGATGCAAATGAAAACCACTTAGATTGCATAGTTTTTGTAGAAGATAGTCTTTGTGGGAGACTTGCTGCGTAAGTCTAATGTAAATTTTCTCCGGGTACCTGATCTTCTTAGTGTTCGCAAATGGATGGGAATTGTTGCAAATGATTGCAACTGAATTGGTCTTTTGGACATCATGACTCCATATATTTAGTTTTTTATTAACCTTTCAAGAGCTATGTATCTCGGTTTATTAGCCGTTGGTGCATGAACGTTAACCTTTCAAGATGTAGGCATCTTAGTTTATTAGTCGGTGGTGGGTAGACATTTAGGCGTTAGACCTGGTGTTTCTCCTCTTTTTCAGGTCTTGCATTTTTTATTGCATTTTTTTCAATGTGTCCTTTCAAGTAGATTTAAAAAAATAGCTTTAATACTACGATTACACAGCTAAAGAAAAATATTTTAATCTAGCTACTTATTAATTCTCTCTCTCTCTCTGGGAATTGGCATTTTGTTTTTTTTTTGTCGATTAAACGAAGTATATCACTAATTAGAGACGTTGTCGTCATTACTGCTCCCATTATTTTACTGTGAATATTCTTTAAATTAACTAAAAAGCAATGCCCTGACGTGGACTCATTACCAGCCTAGCAATCATCGTTTGTAAGAATAGCAATTAATTCCTGACCTGTGGCCAAAAGAGAGAGAGAGAGAGAGAGAGAGAGAGAGAGAGAGAGAGAGAGAGAGAGAGAGAGAGAGAGGTTCAGTATGTTACGGTTCCGTGTGTTTTTGCAGCGTCTCTCGGAAACACGGTTGGGGCTGGCTGCCGCCCGGAATGATAAGTAAATGAAAGGTTGCTTCGTTTTGCCGTCTCATCGGGACGAGCAAGGAAAGAGAGATAGAAAAACCAAGGACTAAAAAAAATTATATTCTTCGTTTCGGTTTTGCTGAGGTTATAACATCTCGGTGGTATCAGTAGCGCGTGAAAGACAAAGATCCGAGATTATTATAATTATTCTCGGCGGGCTGATTTTGGAAAGTGGATTTTGAGGTTGCACGGATTTATTATAACTCCATACTCACCGTAAAGCTATTTTTTATTATGCTTTCGGATAAGATCTATATTTCCGGATTAGTTTAATTTCAATCTATGGTCGTTGTGAGTTTCATCTTTCTTCGTGTTGTGCTGTTGCTAATTGGTGTAATTTACATTATATCATATTAGCGATACTTCCGTCTCTTTGCGTATTTTATATTTCCTAAGTTATCCATGTAAAGTTTAATTGTGTATTTTTTGATTATCGAATTACCGTGTTAAATCTTATATACCTTTGCATTTGATAAGCGAGTTTAGTGGCGTTGTAACTGAAAAAGTAAGATGTTTTAAAAACTAGCAGTTATTTCATTGTCAAAACAATTAGTGTTTTGAGTCTATAACATTAAACTGTTGAAACTCATCCTGATGTTGGGATTCTTTTAAATTTTAGTGATTATTACAAATCAATTGGATTTTTTAAGTATGAATAATTCCTGTGATCAGTTTTCATATTTCTTTTCAAATTTCATTAAATCTAATTAAGCTGTGCTTTATTCATTCCCTTTAAAATTGCAAGAAAAAAAAGGTCAAACAGTTGATCATCATTTCCGTTGTTAACGGCGAGAGGAACTTCGCATGCTTTTAATCAATTGAATGTTTTGGAAATTCCAAAATAACTAAACATCTGTTGAAGCAAGGTCTATATATAGACCTTGTGTTGAAGTATGTCCTACAAAAGAATGGCCATGATGCGGTTTAGTTGCCTGGTGAATTTCCTGCCTCTGATGTGACAAGAGATAATTTACTATTATTTTAATATCAAGTTTTAAAATTTTGTTTTTCCACTGACATGTTTGCCTTAGTCTAAACAACTAGACCCTCTTTGAATATGTTGTTTTGCAGACTTTCCACGATTTCATTTCCATATTCGTTATAGAAGTATATCACATATTGCTTTCAGTCATTGAAATTTGTTCTGTTACAACACCTTAGCTGATGGTAATGACGTGGTTATTGTTTCAGTGATTAACAACACTGGAATTACGACATTGTCTCTTTCGGTTTTTGGTGCCCTTGGAAATGCAATAGAATACCTCGAAGTCATTTGAAATGTAACAGAAAGAAATAGAAATGGTTGGAGATGTAAGAGAACATCTCGTAGTCATTAGAAATGGAATATAACTTTTCGAACTTATAGGAAGTACAACAGAGCACATCGAAGTCATTAGAAATGCAACAGACAACCTCGAAATCATTGGATATACAAGAAGGCACATGTAAGTTATTGAAAATGCAGCAGAACATCTTGAAGTCATTGAAAATGGAAAATATCTTCCTTAAGTCACTGAAAGTGAAGTCATTAGAAATACAATAGAAACATCGAAGTCAATGGAAATGCAACAAAACTCATAGAAGTCGTTGGATACGCAATAAATAATATTGTTATTACTTACTAGGCTACAACCCTAGTTGGAAAAGCAGGATGCAATAAGCCCAAGGGCTCCAAAAGGGAAAATAGCTCTGTGAGGAAAAGAAATAAGGAAATAAATGAACTATAAGAGAATTAATGGACAGTATAAAATATTGCAAGAACAGCAACAACATTAAAATAGATCTTCCATATATAAACTATGAAAACTTTAAAAAGCATGAGGAAGAGAAACAAGATAGAGAGGAGTGTCCGAGTATACCATCATGAAAGAGAACTCTAATCCAAGAGAGTGGAAGCCCATGGTACAAAGACTATGGAACTATCCAAGATAAAAGAGCAATGGTTTGATTTTGGAGTGCCTTTCTCTTAGAAGAGCTATTTGCCGTAACTAAAGTCTCTTATACTCCAAAAGGAAGTAGCCACTGAATCGTTATAGTGCAGTAGTTAACCTCTCGAGTGAAGAAGAATTGTTTGGTAATCTTAATGTTGCCATGCGTAAGGAAAGAAGGTCAGACTATTCGGTGTATGTGTAGGTAAGGAAGAAATGAGCCGTAACCAGAGAGGGGTCCAATGTAGTACTGTCTGGCCAGTCAAAGGACCCAATAACACCCTAGTGGTAGTATCTCAACCTACTACCATAAATAGTTCGAAGTTATTGTAAATACTACATATTACATCAATCATCGGAAATTCAATAATCTACGAAGCCATCGAAAATACGACGGAAATTCTTTCGACTTCTTAGAAATTATGACACTTCTTAACTTAGTAGAAATCACAAAAAAAAAAAAAAAAAAAAAAAAAAAAAAAAAAAAAAAAAAAAAAAACCTTCTCAGTGTATTTGTACTCTAGGAATGCCTTCTGTATTTATAGAATTGCAACAAAACACTTCTCGCTGGTATTGGAATTCCATGACCACAATAATGGTCATCTCATGTCATAAGGTTTTTTCCAAGACTTGTTTTTTTTAGTGTGATTCGTTAGCACTCGACTTATGGGATTAAACTGC
>NC_090726.1:156641824-156644324 GCF_036898095.1 Palaemon carinicauda
GGCCAGTTTAGCTTCACTTTTATCCAGAGCTCAAGTTAGAAAATTCTTTTAAGAAGAAGGAGGTATACCCTCGTAATTGAAGAAATTCCTTGGGCATGATAAAGATCGGCACTGATGCTGTAGGAAAGAATGGGACCAGTGGATGTCCCGGGGAGGAAAGTAAGTTTGTATATGACTTTTTTTTTTCTTTCAAAGCAGATAGGCAAATGATGTTACGTCCAGTGGAAGGGCGGAAGGCTTTTAGGTGGGAGTGGAGCAGGTAGTGTTCGCTGATAAGGAAATCTGAAATAGTTTTTCTTTTGAGGTGAAACAAGAGACTTTCTTGGGAGGAGATGCGAAGGTCTGAAGGAGTTCCTTGATTGTTTGTATAGATATAGAATTTCATTTCATCTTTTTGTGTTATTTGTTTTTTCAATAATCTTTCTTACCGAAAAGTCATATGTAGTAATTGCTAATTAAGAAACGAATTGAGAGTTTATATTTGCTGTGCTTTAAGTTTTGTGTTGTTGAATATTTATATATTTATATGTATATGAGTATATATATAAAATATATATATATATATATATATATATATATATATATATATATATATATATATATATATATATATATATATATATATATACACACACACATTCATACATATACAGTGTAGATGTTTATTTATTTATTTGATGTGTGTGAATTTCCCGTAAATGCATATGCTCGTCTAATAGCAAACATCCCAAAGACAATATCCGACATATATATATATATATATATATATATATTATATATATATAAATATATATATATATATATATATATATATATATATATATACTGTATATATATATATATATATATATACTGTATATATATATATATATATATATATATACTGTATAAATATATGTATATATTTATTTTTATATATATATATATACATATATAAATATATATATACATATATAAATATATATACTGTATATATAAAATGTGTGTGTGCGGGCACACGTGCGCTCGCTCGCTCGCTCCTACAGTACTAGAAAATCTTTCAACTGCTGCTGCTGCTGCTGCTCCTTCTGGTGTCAAAACGAACACCATTCCAATTAATGTACCCAAAAATTGTATGGGGACAATTTTGCTATCCATAAGACTTCCTTTTTAATTGCCCCCCTGTAAACTTTAGCAATAATTTACAACAGGGTTAATTGGTAGGAGATTGGCTGGAAGCAGCTATCCACGGACATACCAAACATAAGCTGAACAGTGCACATTATCCCCTATACACAATTTATTTAAATGCACCGTCTGAAAGCGGGCCACGTAGGAAAAAAATAACGGGTAATACTATGACTGTTTGTCATATCCCCCAAAAAGGGGTTCTATCCTTATTCAGATTCTCAGAATGAATGTAAATGTTTTGTTTCTTGTAGTCTCCAAAGTTACGTGATGCAGTAGCCTTCCATCATTGTGTGTATACGGAAACTCTTAGTATACGTTTACATACATTCACTCATTCATTCACACACCCATATATATATATATATATATATATATATATATATATATATATATATATATATATATATATATATATAAATATGTATATATATGTGAGAGAGAGAGAGAGAGAGAGAGAGAGAGAGAGAGAGAGAGAGAGAGAGAGAGAGAGAGAGAGAGAGAGAGAGAGAGGTTCTAACGGGCGTGGGAAGAGCAATCTCCCATTAATTTTTTTAGATATCTACTGATCAAACATAACTCAAAGTACACATTGTTGAAAGAAATGTAGGAACGACACTGTTGGGAAAAATCATAAAATATGTGTGTAAATAATCAATAGATATAAGTAATACTTTTCTCATGATGTTTGGGAAATATTCTGAATTGGAAAATTCACTACCAATTACTCAATCATTTTGCGTTAACGCCAGCGGAAAAAAAAGCGACAATTCGTATAGTACTGGCGTAAAAGTTCTAAGTGCAATATATATAGGAATTCCTATAATTTTCAATAGTTGATTCCACGTTTCTATAAAATGTACGTTTTGTGGCCTTCGTCACTTTTTTCGGTGCTTAAATTTCTTTCGTGGAATATAGTTGTAAATATTTAGCCTGATTTTGGCTTTTGAAAGTTAAACCCCTCCTCTGGTTTTTAATTATGTTTATGATGCTCTAACTTTCCCTTGGATTGTAATAAAAGAATTTTTCTTTTTAAGAATATTTTTTTTTTTTTAGCGAATAATTTGCAGAGAATGTTTCGTATGGAACGAGACAGTACCAATCACCATCATATTTAACCTCTTAGCGTTTGAAGAACATAACTTCAAATCACTTCATAAAACGAACTGAATTCTTATCAGTAAAACAACAACCTCTAAACATATAGTAAACCATTTACTATCCGCATATTTTTTGGGTATTAATGTCTTACATCATTTAGCATTATTTTCTATCACCATTCCAACACCTTTTATTCTTGCTTTACTCTTTAAGATAACTATATTACATATTA
>NC_090726.1:156646824-156651824 GCF_036898095.1 Palaemon carinicauda
GATTTTTTTTAGTGAAGTAGTATGAAGCCCCACTCATCCTAAAAGTTGATTTATTGATTAGTTGCAGATTAATAGCGTTAGTTGTCGTAGATGTATCTGTGGCTTTGATATCTCGAATAGTAGTTTTTGAGTGACTTAGTTGAGAAATGTAACCTTGTCTTCTATTTCCTAATATCTTAGTTTGATCGACATTGTATGGGAGTGGCTTTGTAGAGGCTAATACATTACTTGAATCGTAGCCTATACGTGTATGTGGATGATAAACGTTAGTATGTCCAGATGTGTTCTGTGAAAATACTGCATAAACAGAGCTTGTTTTTTTTTTTTTTTTTTTTTTTTTCTTTTTACTTGACAAATTTTGAGATTAGATACGCATTTCATAAATGTGTTGAATTAAAAGTACAACACTTTAAATATGGCTTTGCTTAGATGGTGAGGTGCTTTAAGAAAAAAAATAGTCAATTCAAGTTTATTATATGGTCTGTTTAGCCTATATAAACAGTATGTATATTCTGAAGCCTGCTCTCTCTCTCTCTCTCTCTCTCTCTCTCTCTCTCTCTCTCTCTCTCTCTCTCTCTCTCCCAAGGTGTTCACGTTTGAGTCTTGGATAGAACGGGGAAGGTCGAATGGGGCCACCCCGTTCCTTGAAATCTCTGTAAATTTTTTCACCCAAACAGGGAATTACGTCGCTAGTTGTTAGTCAACCGTTGCAGGTCGCAGCTAAAGAGGAGAAAAAAGAGAGATGAGAGGAAAGCACCAGACATTAGAATTTATGGCTCTGATCTGACAAAACTGTATACTGCACCATCAGAATAGGGTAATACTATTCTCTCTCTCTCTCTCTCTCTCTCTCTCTCTCTCTCTCTCTCTCTCTCTCTCTCTCTCTCTCTCTCTCTCTAATGCCATTAAAAATTAGCCCATAACTTTCTAACATTGGCAGATCTCTATGACAAAGTAATGGAAATTCACCAATTTTCTTTGTGAATTTCAAGATTCTAATTATGTCTAAGTGGAAATCAATTAATTTTCATTCGAATTCTCTTGTCTTATTTTCCCAATTTTGAGTTTATGTAGAAACCCTCTGTTTTGTCATTATTTGCATTATTATTTTTTTTTTTTTGTAAGTCAGGCGAGAATGGGTTTCTGTGAAATAATTTGCTTTTATTACGTACTTGGAGCAATGATGATGATCACCATGCAATTGCAGTTAATGTGGGTTAAATGGGTGCCGGTTTCACCTCTTTAAATGGTATAAAAGCGTTTTCTTGACTGTCCGTTTGATTTATGCCTCATCCCGAAGTGGTAGTTTTAGAGCCTTTGGTGGCAGTTAATCTCCTTTCTAGTTGTTTTTTGATATCAGGTAATATCCAATAAAAGAGGTTTTATTGTCGTCCCGCTTCGTGTACGATGTCGCTTGATTATTTCTGAGCCCTGCTCCAGCCTCCTTTGCATATTCGAGGCTTGGCAGTAAATTGACAAACGGCAATTATCCTGTAATTGATTGCTGTTATTTTTGATGGAACTGCGGGCGCTTAAGCTGTCGTTAAAAGACGGTGTGTCATTACGTCTGTGTGAATGGTATATTGTTGTGAATCTCCTCTTGTTAATGTAAAAGCCCTAAGAACTGGTTGTGATGTGGCTATTAAAATCTTTAATTTTTTTCGGTACTTAACTTTGTTGCCAGAGAAATTTAAGTTTCCTTGATGTGAAGAAAAAAGTGGTACTCCACCCTGAGGCAGATGGTGGACCTAGACAAGAAAGACGTGTGGGAGCAGCAAGTTTTGTCTCCTCGTTCAAGTGTTAGATCTGATTCACTAATGGCCTCAGGAACCATTTATTCTTAGGACCGACAGTCTTAGTTGAACTTGGGTTCATGGGCCCTCCGTCACTTTTCGTCCTCTACTCCTCCTCCTCCTCCCCTGAACAACTCCAATGTCTCCGTATGTAACAGTTGGCAAGCCTGTTTTGAGGCTATATTGTCTACCAAATTCAGTTGGATAATGTGCTTATTTAAAAAGTATTTAACGGATATTGTAATCACTCCAATTATTTGTATGTTGATGATACTTATTAATTTATAATTTTCTCTTGGGTAGACTGAAACCTTATTGCTCCCTACAAGACAAAAACTGTCGCGTGCTTGTAAGAAATCGTTGATGTTTTCAAGTACTCCCATTTTTTGTTATTGATTGGAATTTCATTTCTTTCGGGGAAAGTGAAATTCACGTTTTTAGAGGAGGTCTTCTTGTAGTTGATCTTTTATGTTATACGGACGGAGTGGTAGCTATTTTTCTCCCATATATATATATATATATATATATATATATATATATATATATATATATATGTATATATATATATAATATGTATGTATATATATATATATATATATATATATATATATATATATATATATATATATATATATATATATATATATAATAAATCCCAAGGTTCTGAAAATAGTTGTCTACAACTCTTTTTAAAATAATCAAGTTTCCCTTGAACTTGTACCAGTTTTATCTTTATGACCTTCCATCCTTGAGTTAATTGATTCTATCTTTCCACAAAACAGAAATGCTCCTTATATATCGCAATCATTCCTTTGAAATGCCTTATAATTTTTGCTTGTAGATATTGGAAGAGTGCCATAATGTCAGATGAACATTAGCATTCTGAGTATGTTGTAATTCCTCATGTGTTTCTAGTCGAGTTGCTCTGTTGCCAATAGATTTCATTACTATTCTATACAATTTTTGGCCATAATTGATACTTTTATTTTGTAGTAGTCAGCTGCCTTCCTTTCCTGTCTTATATCTTTTCAGGTCACAATGTTTGAGGAACAGTGTTACAGTGGACAAACTTGAGTCGTAACTTTGTCCTCTTTGGTAATTTTTTTTCCTTTTTTTCTTTTTTTGTAGTGTAGGACCCTACGGCTTCTTACCTTTAGCTTTACTCCACATCATTGTAATGTTTTAAAATCTTATCTGATGTTTCTGCCTTCATCGCAGATGACAATGCTGCATCTGTTCTCTGTCTCAGCTTCTTCCCTGCCAATCATCACTTGGTACTGACGTACGTGCTTCAGATTATACTCATCTTTTTCTCCTTATCGGCTTTATCCTGATGTTCGTTTTGGGTCTCTGTAATCAAGTCTGGGGGAATTTATGTGGGTGTGGACATCGTCCCATCATATTAATGCAATTTATTTTAATAACATTTATTTACTTTTCTTTTAAGCATCATTTCTTCATGCTTTGGACGGCCATGAAATTCAAATTTTGTCTGTTGATTTTATCGACGGGCGAGATATTATACGGGTATCTGGAAAATTCCACAAAAATATTGGGAAGGTTCAGGTATTCTAAACATTTTTCTTTTGGCGATACATAAATTGTAGCGCATACTTATGATTGCAATTCAAATCGTCAAATATTCTTTCTATAAATTCTTGTACAGCTTCATGGAAACCCTGCAGTTAGGTATAATGTGCTTTAGACATTTTTTACACCAAGGATTTCTGTAATGTTTCAAGTTTTAAGGCCAATATAGCTTCGATTAATCTCTCTCTCTCTCTCTCTCTCTCTCTCTCTCTCTCTCTCTCTCTCTCTCTCTCTCTCTCTCCTCTCTCTCTCTCTCTCTCTCTCTCTCTCTCATTTTATCTTTGTTTTATTTTTAAATTTGTACACTCATGTTCGAACATCTATTTCATTGGTATCTTCTATCTTAAGCATAACCAAATAATCAGAATAATATCAATAGATAATTGTAGGTAACCTGGTAACATAGGAGTATAATAACTAATCTTTCATGTTGAGAGAATAAGTAGCATATATTAGTGCAATCATATGCAGATTAAAAAAAAAATAGTTACATATATTTAATAGCCTTCTCAGTGGCATATATTTTTTCTTCATGTTTACTTCTGCTGTTGTCCTTGTTTATTGTTGAATGAACCTCAATTTACTTTTGATAACGAAGTTTCCAGTCCATTGATTTTTTCCTCTTCCAATGAGTTAACCGCTTTTCTACTTTTATACAAAATATCTTTGTTAATGAGAGATTTTAGTGAATGTAACCTAATTCAGTGAATATAATGTTAATTTTCAAAGTGTTATGTTATTTGATATAAATTTACCTTCTCTTTCTTCATGTTTAATCAACAACCAACCTCCTTAGGGCCTCACGTTTAAAGGACGAAATAAAGCCGAGAAAGATCTCAATAATGCGAATCTGACATAAGTATCACGCGCGTAATTTATTCCTCATTCGCACACCAAGATGAGGATTGTTTTTAAGAGTCGAGTTACTTAGCTGGTACACTAACACTTAATGCTTTATCAGCATTAATAATCAAGCTAAAAAGTGCTAAGGTAGCTTGCATCCTTTTGAATTAAGAACTCCAGAACCACTCGAGGAAACTCGTTTACCTTAGATAAGAAAACAAGGAAAAAACATCAGACAAATATGAATGTATTAAAATGGAATTGATCACGGTTGCCAGACTTGTTTTTTGGTCAAACGACCTGCTCTTTTCGGTATGTTATCTGGTGATCTTTGTTTATAAACATCCCAACGAGCCTAACGCTGGACTTGCGCTGTTCTGATGTGCAGATTCTGTTTTGCAAGATGAGCTATTTTCTACAGGCATCAAGGAAAAGAAACATTTCATATATTCCTGGGGTTTGTCAGATATTGTATTTACTTTAGTTAGTGGTGTTGATATGATTATTATATCTCTTCGTAGTTTAAGACTTTTTTGCTGTAATTTATTTATGCTTATGTCAGTTCTCAATTATCTTATTTTGTTTCTTGCTGATAATATATATGGACAGTCAAAAATCAAATTATTGTTCTCTGGTCTTGGGTTTCTGCCATAGCCTCTATACCATGGTCTTCTACTGTCTTGGGTTAGAGTTCTCTTGCTTGAGGGTACACTCAATCACACAAAATCAAACCTTTGTTCTCTCTTCTTGTACAGTGCCATAGCCTCTGTACCA